>NC_092246.1:24039028-24076528 GCF_036320965.1 Panulirus ornatus | reverse complement strand
TACATAAAAGTGAGATCAACATTAGCCAGTGTGCTTTAATCCCAATATCATGACTAAGATTAATGTATTACTAAGATCAGTGTGACTAGGTTTAGACGTAAGCACTTAGATTATTTTGAATGAGCTCAGTATAACCACAGCTCCACTATAACTCACCATTAAGCTGGGATGAATTCCAGCCGAGATCATGACGAGCTCAGCCAGACGCTGTGGTAAGTGTGAGCTCAAGCAGATGTTATAGCCAACTCAGCGAGACACTGGCATCAACATGAGATCAGTACGAGGTCATATTGAGCTCAGCGAAACACTAGGATCAGTGTCGGTGCCATGGAAGGGCAGGACGGGGCGAGGGGGAGTGATCCGAGCTGTGTTTATGTGAGTCTGGATATTAGACAAGTTGGGAACCATCTATCACTAGTGGGGGCAGGGAAGGGAGGGGCCTGGATGAGGAGGAGGAGGAGGAGGAGGTTGGGGAAGAAGAGGAGGAGTAGGCAGAATGGGAAGAGGAAGGCGGGGAAAGCAGGGGATGAGAAAGGAAGGAAGAGAGAGGAGAAAGTGAGAGAAGAGAAAAACAGAGAAAGGAAGAAGAGGGGAAGGGGGAAGAAGAAGAAGAAGAAGAGAAGGAGACAGACGGAGAGGGATGGAGGAGGCGGTGAGGTCGTCAGGATGTGGACATAGGAAGAACAGATAACAGAAGAGCAGAGGATCCATGACAAGGTTATCAGCGCAAGACAGACATAGAATCCAAGATTCTATTTCTGTTAAAGAAAGAGAATGAATGATAAAACGAACATTATCTCCCACCACACCACACCACACCACACCACAACACACCACACCACAACACACCACAACACAACACACCACACCACAACACACCACAACACACCACACCACACACACCACACCACACCACAACACACCACAACACACCACACCACACCACACACACCACACCACAACACACCACAACACACCACACCACACCACACCACACCACACCACAACACACCACAACACTCCACAACACACCACCCACACACACCACACCATACCACACCACACCACAGAAAACGGGGATGGAGTTAGGTGCACCGTGTCATACAGAGAGAATATACTAACGTGGAAATTCTATGGGAACGTGTTAGTAAATATAACATCCTGATCATTGCTGAACCTAGATACTCCGGGGAGGACGGAGGAAATCTGAAACAAACAAACAAAAATGTTGGAAATTAGTTGTTAGCAAATAATGTTTATGTCTTTGTCAAGGCCTGCTTACAGATGTCTGATATAACCAAAGTATTTGTCTAGTCATAATTGACTGTGCTGGTGATCCTGGTGCTGATATCTAGTGGTAACATATTCCACTGTTCTACAACTAAGAATAAAACAGTTTGCTCGGGTTAATATCACACCTTCTTCCTTTTGATCTCATACCGTTATTTTTCGTCTTTGAGTCTCTAAAGTGAAGAATTTGTTATTGCGTAATGTTGTCAAAATCATTTTCTAATTTAGAAGACTTTTGTTAGATGTGCTTGGAGTTTATGCTTCCATAAAGAGAATAATTCAAGACGTCTGAGTCTTCCTTCAAAAGGCTTAGATCTGAGGGACAGAATGAATTTCATGATCTTCTCATTATTCGTTGTGTGTTTTTCTTCGTCTTTGATCAAGCTTGGTGACCAGAACTGAACATAGTATTTCAGATGAGGTCTGACTACTGGGGTGCTGTGAGGAAAAAGGGAGGAGGAAAGGAAGAGAGGGGCCAGGAAGAAGGGAGGAGGAAAGGAAGAGAGGGGCCAGGAAGAAGGGAGGAGGAAAGGAAGGGAGGGACCAGGGAGGAGGAAGAAGTGAAGTTCACAAAAGGTGGTACAACAAGCAGCATTAATGGTAGGAGAGCAAAACACGAGGTAAATGATTATGTCTGGTTGTGAAGGAGAGGGGAGGAGGAGGAGATCAGGCTAGGAAGACGTAGGAGGCCCTCCTCACACTGCCCTGAGCGGTGGGTGTCACACAAGAAAACTCAACAAAAAAACTGTCTTAATTTCGCCCAGAATCTCTCGTGTCTTCCCTGAGGAGTTTCCTTTGATAGCGGAAACTCTATGAAATTTCTGGGAATTCCTTATGAGTTGGTGCAATGACCTGGGTTTGTTCACGGACCCGTATGGTCTGGCTGGCCACGCCTCTTGTTGTTTCTCTGTTTACCTTTACCTTCAGCACACTCGTCTGCTTCTTCGTCTTATTCTTCTGTTTGTTTATCTTTACTACTTCTCTCTATTCATCACCACAATCAGAGTTTTGCTTTTCATGATACATGTGCTTGTTTTTACCTAAGATGACACCAACTTACAGTCTTGCACAGTGACGGTCAGGAAGGAAGACTGCTGCCCCTGGAACTGTATTGCTTTCTTCATGCGAGTGAGATTCTGTTTCCCCGCAGAGTAAAGCACTCTTCTCCCGGGAGTAAACCATTACTCTGCCTCTGGAGGAAGTGGTCCAGGCCACAAATCACCGCTGGGCCGCAGATGATCCCAAACTTGATTTATATTCGGCCATCGTCTTCGGAAATTAGGTTGTGAACCAAGTTAAGAAAATATTGATGGAGAGGATGTAACGTTGGTGTTCCTGGCTGTTCATTCCTCCTTTGTCGTGGCTGGGGTTGTCCCTGGTCTCTGGTCGTGTCTGCTTCACACGGGTCTCTGGTCGTGTCTGCTTCACACGGGTCTCTGGTCGTGTCTGCTTCACACGGGTCTCTGGTCGTGTCTGCTTCACACGGGTCTCTGGTCGTGTCTGCTTCACACGGGTCTCTGGTCGTGTCTGCTTCACACGGGTCTCTGGTCGTGTCTGCTTCACACGGGTCTCTGGTCGTGTCTGCTTCACACGGGTCTCTGGTCGTGTCTGCTTCACACGGGTCTCTGGTCGTGTCTGCTTCACACGGGTCTCTGGTCGTGTCTGCTTCACACGGGTCTCTGGTCGTGTCTGCTTCACACGGATCTCTGGTAGTGTCTGCTTCACACGGGTCTCTGGTCGTGTCTGCTTCACACTGGTCTCTGGTAGTGTCTGCTTCACACGGGTCTCTGGTAGTGTCTGCTTCACACGGGTCTCTGGTAGTGTCTGCTTCACACTGGTCTCTGGTAGTGTCTGCTTCACACGGGTCTCTGGTCGTGTCTGCTTCACACGGGTCTCTGGTCGTGTCTGCTTCACACGGGTCTCTGGTCGTGTCTGCTTCACACGGGTCTCTGGTCGTGTCTGCTTCACACGGGTCTCTGGTCGTGTCTGCTTCACACGGGTCTCTGGTCGTGTCTGCTTCACACGGGTCTCTGGTCGTGTCTGCTTCACACGGGTCTCTGGTCGTGTCTGCTTCACACGGGTCTCTGGTCGTGTCTGCTTCACACGGGTCTCTGGTCGTGTCTGCTTCACACGGGTCTCTGGTCGTGTCTGCTTCACACGGGTCTCTGGTCGTGTCTGCTTCACACGGGTCTCTGGTCGTGTCTGCTTCACACGGGTCTCTGCTAGTGTCTGCTTCACACGGGTCTCTGGTCGTGTCTGCTTCACACGGGTCTCTGCTAGTGTCTGCTTCACACGGGTCTCTGGTAGTGTCTGCTTCACACGGGTCTCTGGTCGTGTCTGCTTCACAGGGGTCTCTGGTAGTGTCTGCTTCACACGGGTCTCTGGTCGTGTCTGCTTCACACGGGTCTCTGCTAGTGTCTGCTTCACACTGGTCTCTGGTAGTGTCTGCTTCACACGGGTCTCTGGTAGTGTCTGCTTCACACGGGTCTCTGGTAGTGTCTGCTTCACACTGGTCTCTGGTAGTGTCTGCTTCACACGGGTCTCTGTTTCTCTTTTCAAGTTCAGTTCTTGGTTTCGCTGACGTTTGTGATTTTCTGTTTATTTTGTTTTTCGTCGTTTTTTGGTTTTTTTCCCTTTTCATTTGTTGTATTTACATATTCTGTTTGAGTTGCATCTGTGATTAGAATATTCTCTGTTTGTGTTCCGTCAGAGCGATATCAACACTCAACTCTTCTAAGCTCATATCCTGCTCTCTCTGGGCTCATTGTGAACACTTCCTACATTAGCTTTTCTTTAACTGCAAAACTACTACTACAGGTAACACTGCTAAACCACTACAGGTATCACTGCTAAACCACGACACGTAACACTGATAAACAATTACAAGTAAAACCATTAAAACTTAAGAAGAGAAGGAAGCAGGGTTGTTCTGAAACCGTTCTCACATCCCGTATGTGCCCACCACACACTCCCACAACACGTCTACCGTGAGAAAGTCAACAGTGCGAGAACAGTAGGGGACAGCTGTCTGCCTGTACAATGCTGGTCCCTGAGGCTTCCGCTCCGCTCCTTTAATAATGGTGGTATCTACCGTAGAGCTCTCTCTCTCTCTCTCTCTCTCTCTCTCTCTCTCTCTCTCTCTCTCTCTCTCTCTCTCTCTCTCTCTCTCTCTCTCTCTCTCTCTCTCTCTCTCTATCTATCTATCATCTATATATCTATATATATATATATATATATATATATATATATATATATATATATATATATATATATATATATATATATATATATATATATATATTATATCCTTGTGCGCACGTAACATTGTGCAAGCTTTCCTGCCATCTTTATCCAGCAATCAGTAATTGTCACCTCCACCCGCTCTCTCAACTCTCTCTCTCATTCTGTTTCTCACCTCTCACTCTGTTCCCCACCTCTCACTCTGTTCCCCACCTCTCACTCTGTTCCCCACCTCTCACTCTGTTCCCCACCTCTCACTCTGTTCCCCACCTCTCACTCTGTTTCTCACCTCTTACACTTTCTCGCATCACCTCCCCGCCTTCCCCACCGTTTCTCTCTGTTGGCCTTGGACATATTGGGTATCCGTCACACAGTCTTCGATTAAGCTAGAGAAGGTGAGGGGTTCTCTGTCCCTCCGGGGTATGCAAGTCCCCCCTTACCCCCTCCGTCTCCCCAGATATATTGAAAACGTGACCTGGGTGGCTACACTGACTGGACGAAGTGTGGCAACAATGACTTGGTGGGGAGTTGGCTACAATGATTTGTTTGGAGTGGGTACACGAGGGTTTCTCTGGGGGGGGACAGGCTGGATTTTGTATGGGGAAAGGACGGATTCTCTGGGGGACAGGTGGTGAGAATATCTAGGGAATACATACGTATATATATATATATATATATATATATATATATATATATATATATATATATATATATATATATATATATATGCTCTCAAATAATCTTTGCCGATAAGAGGGATATATAAACCTTAACTAAACATGTTAACTACAGAATGAGTGTCATCCCGGCCCCAGTAATCTAACATGACATCAGAGTTAACTGACGACCACTACCCTCACTATTTACTGCTCTCACCTGAGGCAGCATTTTACAGCCATGGACAATTTTTCCATTTCTTTTTCGAAAATTCACAGAAGTTATGATAATGAAAAAAAACCTGGCTACTCGTTTTGTGTCACACTGTATTCATTATACACTGAGCTTAGATCGCATTCCACTACAGATGTCACATTTGTACATCATTCCACTACAGATGTCACATTTGTACATCATTCCACTACAGATGTCACATTTGTACATCATTCCACTACAGATGTCACATTTGTACATCATTCCACTACAGATGTCACATTTGTACATCATTCCACTACAGATGTCACATTTGTACATCATTCCACTACAGATGTCACATTTGTACTTCATTCCACTACAGATGTCACATTTGTACATCATGCCACTACAGATGTCACATTTGTACATCATTCCACTACAGATGTCACATTTGTACATCATTCCACTACAGATGTCACATTTGTACATCATTCCACTACAGATGTCACATTTGTACATCATTCCACTACAGATGTCACATTTGTACATCATGCCACTACAGACGTCACATTTGTACATCATGCCACTACAGATGTCACATTTGTACATCATGATAGAATTCCCATCAATTCTGCCTTTCAAACTTCTTATTCAATAAAACCAAGATTGATGATAGAATTCAACATTGAATGATTCAGGGAAATAGTAAAGAGAATTTGTTATTTCTGTACAATAATGTAACACGTTGGAATACAAGTCTAAAACTGAAATTCAGTTTTTTCTTTCCTAACTCATCGTTAATGGTGGGATTGGTGAGTCTTTTATGGATGATGCCAACAGTAAATAACCAGCTGCTCCTTTTATCTATATTACTGTATAGCACGTATAACAAGTATTGCCGTATAGCGTATAGCAAGTATTACTGTAGAGCACGGATATCTCGACGCTCTGATTGCTATATATGACTGGACAGTACCCGTAAATTGGACAGATATGACAAAGCCCGAAAGTAAATTGTTGAAACGCCGGATTCCGATGTTCAGATCTTTCAATATTTTGTTGAAACGATCCGGATGTGAACCTGATGAACAACTCCGGTGGCGACACAGTGGTGAACTGGGGCCAGGCTGCCGGCTCTCCAGGTGAAGCAGACCCTGGCTAGCGGCTCTCCAGGTGAACCAGACCCTGGCTAGCGGCTCTCCAGGTGAAGCAGGCCCTGGCTAGCGGCTCTCCAGGTGAAGCAGGCCCTGGCTAGCGACTCCAAGATAACATTTTCGGTCAAGCAAGTCTTGATTAATTATATCATACGTGAAGCGTACATCCCAGAAGCCTTAAAACACTTGATGAGTAAAACCTAAATAAGGAATACGACTCTCCCTGCTGAACCCTCTTACCACGACGGTACGACCTCACATCTAACCCAGAAGGGTCAGGTCAACGGCCAGGTCATTATACGTAAGGATCATACTTGCGTGTTCTAGGGTCGTACAGTGATGCAGTATGTTTACTTCCATATACACCATACGTATAATTGTGTCACGGTTCATCAGGATCAGTTAGAGGCTGTAGCAGTTACCGAGCATGTGGACTCATTGTATGAGATATCTATCAAGGTTCAGAAACACTAAATGAAATGCTTCGGAAAAATGTGCCAAAAGTTAAAGAATGTGCATTTCTATTAACCTCTGACCTCTTAACAATACAGTTCTTCAACACCACTTCAAGTGCAGAGACATGTATGTTTAATATACCTAGAAGATATGGATGCTATACATCCACGAACTCACAGTCTCTTAACAAAACACAGCCAAAGTAATTTCGAGTATTGACAGGAAAGTAAACCGATCAGAGATGGCTCGAACCGACGAATTCTTATGACACATAAACCGATCAGAGATGACTCGAACCGATGGATTCTTATGACTCTCACGAGCACTCGAAGTTCCTCTCAGTAAATATATGATGTAAGAGTGAAGGATGGCAAACACTCTAGAATTACAGATTTTAGTGAACATCAAAAACGACACAAATGTCTAACTGTATTTAACCCAAATATGAAGATTGTGGAGATGTATGACGTGTGTGGTGACCTGGAATCTCTAAGTAAACCTAACCATGGTCTTCATTAATTAGTCCTCGGTGGTATGACGGGTGTGTGGAGAGAAATCTTGCCAGTTTTCATGAAGATTGGCCAAAACATGACCAAGTGATGACCACAACATGACCAAGTGATGACCACAACATGACCAAGTGATGACCAAAACATGACCTAGTGATGACCACAACATGACCAAGTGATGACCACAACATGACCAAGTGATGACCAAAACATGACCTAGTGATGACCACAACATGACCAAGTGATGACCACAACATGACCAAGTGATGACCACAACATGACCTAGTGATGACTACAACATGACCAAGTGATGACCACAACATGACCAAGTGATGACCAAAACATGACCTAGTGATGACCACAACATGACCAAGTGATGACCACAACATGACCAAGTGATGACCACAACATGACCAAGTGATGACCACAACATGACCAAGTGATGACCACAACATGACCAAGTGATGACCAAAGGAAACGAAAATGTGTTCGTTTTCGTGACATCTGAACACAATATAAATTTTTCAGAAATGACCTTTGAACTCTTTCTTATATACACGCGTATAGTATAGGACGAGTCAAATTACGTCTCTGAACCAAATGTCATGAACATCGACTGAGGTATGGTTGAATAAGGCCAAAATAAATAATTTGTGTCTTCAATGAATTTGGCTCCTACAGAACTGCAGAAATGGCCCAAATGACGACTGTCAGCAGTGTAGTGTGAGGGGATTATGGAGACGGGTGCTGGAGTGTATGTTGTGTTTTGTTTCAATTGATGAAATTTGTAAGGAAAAGCAGCTCATGATCCCATGACATTCTTAAATAGATGGAAATGAAGAAAATTACTGTGTCTCGTCGGACTGATCGTGAATGTCTACCAGGGGACAGGAAAGAATGGCACAAAATCTTGTCTGACTGAAGAAGGAAGAAGAAGAAGAAGAAGAAGGAAGAAGAAGAAGAAGAAGAAGGAAGAAGAAGAAGAAGAAGAAAGGAAAACACAGCGAAAACAATATGTCTTCCCCTATAGGAAGGGAGACATAAAAACCCTCCAACAATCCGGATCTACACAAGAAAAACGTTAGGTGAGCCGTACCACTCACAGCCAGGAACATCTGTTCGGAGCGCCAGGCATGCATGGTACCTGCACCACGCCAGGCATGCATGGTACGTGCACCACGCCAGGCATGCATGGTACGTGCACCACGCCAGGCATGCATGGTACGTGCACCACGCCAGGCATGCATGGTACGTGCACCACGCCAGGCATGCATGGTACGTGCACCACACTATGTGTGTGTGTGTGTGTGTGTGTATGTGTGTGTGTGTGTGTGTGTGTGTGTGTGTGTGTCCAAATCCATCAGTGAGTGTGTGTAAGTTCGTGTGTGTTCATGCTAGTGGTGAGTACACAATATACTCGTTAGTGAACGTGAACGAGACAGAAGCAGCAACATATCTAAGATTGAGTTAACCAAACGACTCTATAACGAGGAACCAGACGTCTGCATGTTTACATACTGAAAATGAATCAGCATTACTGTGGGGGAACAATGACGCTACTGTGGGGGAACAATGACGCTACTGTGGGGGAACAATGACGCTACTGTGGGGGAACAATGACGCTACTGTGGGGGAACAATGACGCTACTGTGGGGGAACAATGACGCTACTGTGGGGGAACAATGACGCTACTGTGGGGGAACAATGACGTTACTGTGGGGGAACAATGACGTAAGTATGGGGAAAATGTTGGCGTTATTGTAGTAGAATCATTAGCGTTATAGAGAGGAAATATTGGCGTTGCTACGGAGGATGAAAACGAGAACTTGTGTACGTATATAGAAATGCAGAGAATCTCTGTATGTACAGAGAGAGGTGTATACCCTCTGGTTATACATGTTTATAATGTTGTATACTGTGCATGACTGGTGTACCGCTATATACTGTGCATGACTGGAGTACTGCTGTATGCTGTGCATGACTGGTGTACCGCTATATACTGTGCATGACTGGTGTACCGCTATATACTGTGCATGACTGGAGTACTGTTGTATGCTGTGCATGACTGGTGTACCGCTATATACTGTGCATGACTGGTGTACCGCTATATACTGTGCATGACTGGAGTACTGTTGTATGCTGTGCATGACTGGAGTACTGCTGTATGCTGTGCATGACTGGAGTACTGCTGTATGCTGTGCATGACTGGAGTACTGCTGTATGCTGTGCATGACTGGAGTACTGCTGTATACTGTGCATGACTGGAGTACTGCTGTATGCTGTGCATGACTGGAGTACTGCTGTATGCTGTGCATGACTGGTGTTCTGATATCAGTAACATTATCAAATATCATCATAGATTTCATAACGATATTCGGTTATATTTATATTCTGCACTAAATTAATTCACACTGCACTATTACCAGCCTCTCTCTCTCTCTCTCTCTCTCTCTCTCTCTCTCTCTCTCTCTCTCTCTCTCTCTCTCTCTCTCCCAGGACCCATTCCCCTGTGCCTGTCAACCCTTGTACTCTCCATATCACTGTCCTCTTGTCATGCCTCTTTCACTAGCTGCCGTTATATTTCGTTCTTGTCTATTTTCATCTTTCCCTCTGTTCCCACATTGGCAGACCCTCACCAGTGCCTCAACTTTCTCAGTTTTCTCCTCCCCGTCTCTACATCATTCTCCCGCCCATCATCTCCCCGCTACCCTTCTTCTCCCCTCTCATCACCCCCTCCATCCCCAGCCCTATTCGCCTCCCCTTCTTGTCCCCTCCCGCCACCACGCCCAGCCGCACACTCCCACTCCCCAGTCTCCTCCCCAAGACCTAAGCCTCCTCATCCCCCAAAACAAGACCCAACCCTCCCCCCCCCCCCCCCCCCGCTTAGCCTGTGGTATAAGGGATGATAACAATTCGCCCACTGGACTAGAGTCGTCTCCTGCCTCGCCTCTTGATAAATCTGAGAACTTTATGACAAATGGTGACCGGTCTAAGCTGCAGCAGGACTCCCCTGGCCGGGCCTCTACCTCACTGCCACACTCATATATTTTCCGTCGGGCGTTTCTGGTCCGTTAGTGCCGGTCTGCCAGGGCTTTTAACGGACAAAAGTTACGCTGGTGACAGTCGTACCTCTGCTGCATACCGTCCACTCTGGCCACGCCAGCACAAGGTGTAGGCTGCCTCTCTGGATATGTATATATGTATATATATATATATATATATATATATATATATATATATATATATATATATATATATATATATATATATATATATATATATATATATATATATAAATCGAGAGGTAATCGCATTTCAATAGGAATTCAGATGATTTTGTAAGGTCTCTCAATAAAGAAAATGATCTTAACTCCCACTGAAGGTGATAATTTGATAGGAAAAGACAAAGACAAAAGGAGAGAAACGTCACAACTTTCCTGGACGAAGGAAGGAGTTATGGTAACGACCAATCCCAGTATTAATGACCTCCACACAGAAAATATAGGAAGAAGCTGCCCGTCGCGTGCCACAGGTCCAGCTGACCAGAACGTTAGAAGATGGAGCCGGAACCACCACTACAACGGAGGACAAGGGATGGCTGAGAGAGGTGACGCCTGGAGGAGACGGAAGGGCTGAGAGAGGTGACGCCTGGAGGAGACGGAAGGGCTGGGGGGAGGTGACGCCTGGAGGAGACGGAAGGGTTGGATACCATTGTGTTTACAAGTGAATCAAGAGGATAACTATCACGGATACACGAGCAGATCTCCCTCATTAAGACGTCCATGTGAGAGATCCCAGGACATATTGACCGCCTTAGATAACACATGATCATGTCGCCGCCTACACAACCCTACCAGCTTTTGGGCAGCAGATGTTGTGATGTTCATTATATGAGGCTTAACAATCGTTGTGCTATGACAAGGTTGAACTGGAAGGTTTGAAAGTCAGGCAGTAAACAATGAAGGTAAAATGAGGAATAATGGTAGATGCTGTAAAGAGAATATCGTTGTATCGTTGAACTTAATCAAGTACCTGTTTTATCCCATCCAGAGACACTGCAAAGGGAATAGGTATGTATGTATGTATATTTGCAGATATGTTGGTACTCGTAAACTCACACACACACACACACACACACACACACACACACACACACACACACACACACACACACACACACACACACGCTGACACAATATATGCTCCCTATCTTTTACCTGCATTGTTAATGAAGGTAATTATTCTTAACGACCCTTGGCGACGTCTCATCCATGCCTAGTTCGTCGGGTTCATTATCTCAGTCAATTAGCGTAGATTAGGGTAATTAGGCAGGTATATTATTGCCTCTTAGGCTGTGCTTTTGCTGTAAATGGCACCATTTCCATTTAGTTAGGAGTTTTAGGACTCTGGAAGCCAAAGAATATAATGAAGATAATTTGTTTTCTTCAAGAAAAGGGAAGAATTAAATGTGTTTAATGACTGTGTTATGATTGGTTGAGAATCTTGGTTATCGAAAGTTCGCTTGAAGATGGAATCTGAGTATCGAAAGTTCATTGGTGGAAAGAGTTTGGCCATCGAAAGTTCATTGGTGGAAAGAGTTTTACTCTTCAGGAGCTCAGGGTTTTATTAGTGAGAGATGATTGGCTGAAAGAGTATGATTATCTGAGCTATAATTGATGGCCCTTGTTCGGTTATCGACTGCTCACTACTGACAATTTTGGTGATATACGGGCCACTAGTTGAGGGAGACTGATTATCGCGTACTTATTGGTGAGGATATCTCGCTTCTCTGCCCTATCATCATCAAGCCTGGATTACTGGATTTATTGACGAAGTTCAGGAGAGATTCGTCCAACAGCACCAGAGGACATGGCTCTCCCGCGGTAAGCCCCATTGGCTTAGGTCTGAGGGCAAGACAGGAGACATGATGAAACATTTACCTGCAGTGTTGGGCGATAATCATGTCGACTTACAGAGCCTTTCAGGAAAATGAGAATCTACTATACCTGACGATGATAGATATCTAACGCTGGATCTGTAGATACGTGGAGATAGACTAACACATCAATACCGAGAGTCAGCAGTGTTTTAGGGTGGAATTTATTGTGTTGTGTTTATACCTCCGGCAGGACTCTAACCAAATATTCTTCCTCAACTCACATCTTCAACATAGTAATATCTGTACATTAACATACCTTTCCTTCCAGTGCAGAACCTGTCCACACGGAGCCTCAGGTGCCTCAAGCCCCTCTCCTGCTGCCGGCGCCCACGACGATCTCACGTCCCTTAGGCCCATCAGCAAACTACGGGCCTCGTAGTGACTGACGAGGAAAGGTTAGGAACCCCTGCTACTGAGGACGAGGAAGGGTTGAGAACCCCTGCTACTGAGGACGAGGAAAGGTCAGGAACCCCTGCTACTGAGGACGAGGAAGGGTTGAGAACCCCTGCTACTGAGGACGAGGAAAGGTTAGGAACCCCTGCTACTGAGGACGAGGAAAGGTTAGGAACCCCTGCTATGAGGACGAGGAAGGGTTGAGAACCCCTGCTACTGAGGACGAGGAAGGGTTGAGAACCCCTGCTACTGAGGACGAGGATAGAGAACAATGGTTGCAACACGTCCTCCAGTGCATCTCAGATCAGTAAGTAGGTAAGGACGTTTGTATTAGGTTGACCACTTTTCTGATGACAAGTGCTACATTTTCGCTACCATACACGGGAACATTACTTCGATCCCCCATGATGTGCCTCGTCCAGCTATGCTTCAGGAAACCATCGATAGTTTATAGGATGGTTTGTCTTCACTAGCTATCAACTATTAAATGGACATTGTCCAAAAAATCATAATAAACACTTAAAAACAATGTACATATTACCTATTGTAACAAAACATTGCTAATGGCCTTTTTTTCGAAAGTTTGTCGCTATTGAAGAATAGTTGGAAAGTCAAGCTTCCAGGCCAAACTCAGCCTCCAGTTAAAGCCCAGCTTCCAGTCAAGAATCATTACGAGAAAATATCACATTTCTTCGACAGTACAAACTGCTTCCATTTTCTTTATTCCTCTTCATTATAGTTGGTTCCAGGGCAAGAAAGCCATTAACGTCCCCACATAACCATCATCAGCCTGGCACAGGGCCATTAAAAGGCTCTTCAGTGTCACGTCCAGTTCTGGTGGAATTTCATGGAAGAACTAATTTGGTTCGTGCCCACCACACACACACACACACACACACACACACACACACACACGCACACACGCACACACACACGCACGCACACACACACACACACACACACACACACACACACACACACACACACACACACACTGAGAGAGAGAGAGAGAGAGAGAGAGAGAGAGAGAGAGAGAGAGAGAGAGAGAGAGAGAGAGAGAGAGAGAGAGAGAGAGAGAGACAGGGCGATTTCTGGAATCTAGGAGACAAGATAGATAATTACCTGCCGTTCAGAACGCTGGTCCTCTCATGATTAATTCCCGTCGTGGGTCGACCTGACTCTGCCAACCTGTGTTCTCAGTAATAAAGATCATCGAACCAACGTACCATCAAGATTAATGGATCCCCGTCATCATGACTCGTTCTACAACCCTGGTTATGATGACTTGCTGCATCCAATGCAGTCTTGAACCTGACCCTGGTACACACTTGTGTCTTGAGCCTGACACTGGTACACACTTGTGTCTTGAACCTGACACTGGTACACACTTGTGTCTTGAGCCTGACACTGGTACACACTTGTATAATGACTCCTAGTTCTGTAGATTGTATTTTATTGTATCTATTGTACTTCAATGTATTCATATATTACACTCTCAAAACCTATTTTTCATCCAATTCATTACATGAAATTAAGATTGCTGTCATTTCATGATCTCTCTCTCTCTCTCTCTCTCTCTCTCTCTCTCTCTCTCTCTCTCTCTCTCTCTCTCTCTCTCTCTCTCTCTCTCTCTCTCTCTCTCTCTCTCTCTCTCTCTCTCTCTCTCTCTCTCTCTCTCTCTCTCTCTCTCTCTCTCTCTCTCTCTCTCTCTCTCTCTCTCTCTCTCTCTCTCTCTCACGTTAGGTTAGGCATGATTGTTGGCTTGAAACTTCGCACACCTTGGTGATCTCCTACAACTGGACGTTCACTTTCCGTTCAAGTTACGCTCATTTTATGTTCACTTTACGTTCAAGTTACGCTCATTTTATGTTCACTTTACATCCCAATAGTGAAGTGAACGTACAGTTACTGAACCCACTCAGTGTACTCTCCCTCACTCCCTCATCTTACTCTCCCTTACCCACTCATCTAATTCTCCCTCATCCACTTGCCTCACTCTCTCTAACTTACTCACGCTACCTATCCTCTCCCACTTACTCTCACTCTCCCACACACAACACTCTCTCCCACACAC
Organism: Panulirus ornatus; assembly: GCF_036320965.1. Lineage (NCBI taxonomy): Eukaryota > Metazoa > Arthropoda > Malacostraca > Decapoda > Palinuridae > Panulirus > Panulirus ornatus. The sequence goes on along the minus strand of NC_092246.1, from coordinate 24,061,621 downwards.
CACACTCTCTCCCACACACCACACTCTCTCCCTTTCCCAGTACCTCTCATTGTTCTACATTCTGAGTTGTGTAAAAATCTCATGTTTCATCTATTCAAAATTTTGTACGGGATTATTTTTTTTCTGGTTTTTACTCTCGTCCTTGTTCTCCGTAAAATAAGTATTGGTACTTTTCAGGAGTCTTGACTTGTACCAGACGAGATTTTTACAAGCAAGACTTTTATTCAGCCGGTAATTAACTTTAGCCCAAAATTGTTGTATTTCAAGACAATTCATTTCATCTCCTTATGTAATTACTTATAAAAGCTGTACTTATACTTTTGTTTAAACCGTTGATCCAATGTTTCCACTTTTATTCAGATGACTATCATCATTATATGGGCTCAGCCACCTGAGACAGTCACACTGATGGAGTGTGTTCACAAGTAAACTTTGATATCAATGATGTCAACTTGGACACATCAGACGTAACAACGTGACAACAAGCTACACTACGGCTTCTGTATAGTTACGCAAGATGACATGAAAGTGACCAATGATGTATTAACCTCTGGTGACCTACTGCCTAATAATCATTGTATAAAAGAAGTAGAATAAACAATGTTCGAGGCTCAACATGCGGGACTTACGACCTCAGGAGTAAGAACGTGATCTTCACTCCTTACCTTCCATTGGTCACGTGACCAAAACGAAAAAAAAAAGGACAGAACGGAAGGAGTACAGTGGCCAACCACGAGGACGGTTTCTGTACCAGAAAACATACATATGAGAGCTTGTCTTGCTAGACGACGTAAGCTTATTAAGCCTCGGTAAAGGTCAAGAGGAGATTTGCTGTAGTTATTTCTATTCATCAAAGCGTTCGGTATTGTTAACCTGAGCTGCTGTGTAATGATACATCTGTTCATTTCCCTGGTAGTAATGAAAACGAACTAGTAAGCCAGCATTTTATGTCGAACGAGACATTATTTTCTCTTCAATAGGATTGTTAATATAGGTAATAAATTACCAGTTCCTGTAGTTCAAAGCAGCACCATAAATACGTTCAAAAATAGACGTAACAATTCCTTCGCTTTAAGGCCACGACTGACATCATTTACGCCTTTGTTGCTGCATATAAAGTTTACCAGAATTGTTCGTCAATTCATCAGTGTGGTTCTCTGATGTTAACGTTCTGTCTGTCTCTGATCTCCCTCGCCACAAACAGCCTGGGAATAACCCATTGGTCTGTTACTGCCATCATCACTGTGGTTCAATCCTACAATATTCTTCATCATTTTTCTTGTTTTCATTTATTCATTTCTTAAATTCCACAAATACTAAAATTTGAAATCCCTGGTCTGGCCTCTCGTGTCTGGCTCAGTTCAGGGGAGTGAATTTTCCGGTGGTGCGTGTAACAAGAGATTTACCTCTGGTGTTGTGTTATATGTCACTATTGCTGTTATATATTGATCTGATAAGACAATTCTTTTATTACGATTTTTCTTGTTTTAGCTTATGAGGTACACTGATGTATTGACCCCGGTGAATATGTTGAACAAGTTGGTATTGCACAGCTCTTGCTACTGATTCCCTGAACTCGATTAATGGATTTTAAACTGATGATTTGCTCCTGATGAAGCTATGGTCGACTTCTGGATTATCTCCTACCTTGTCCATAACAATCTTTTCAAAGTTTCGTGTGTCTGTGTGTGTGTCTGTGTGTGTGTGTGTGTGTGTGTCAAAGGTGTGCATCAGTTTGTCTTCATGTATGCGTGTGTGTATAAATATATCTTCAGAGAAAACATAAGATTTCAGCACCTTAGACCATACACTCAAGGATGACCTTTACATAATAAACTTTTCCATTCCCAGGAAATCATTGCTTTACTGATCATTCCCAGGAAATCATTGCTTTACTGATTATTCCCAGGAAATCATTGCTTTACTGATCATTCCCAGGAAATCATTGCTTTACTGATCATTCCCAGGAAATCATTGCTTTACTGATTATTCCCAGGAAATCATTGCTTTATCGATTATTGAAATTCATGATAATGGTGAATCTCGACAACTTACAGCGTAGGAGATGACGGGGGACAGTAGTTATACCGAGTTATGGAGTCTTGTGGTGTTATGAATTATGGAGTCTTGTGATGTTATGAATTATGGAGTCTTGTGATGTTATGAATTATGGAGTCTTGTGATGTTATGAATTATGGAGTCTTGTGGTGTTATGAATTATGGAGTCTTGTGATGTTATGAATTATGGAGTCTTGTGGTGTTATGAATTATGGAGTCTTGTGATGTTATGAATTATGGAGTCTTGTGATGTTATGAATTATGGAGTCTTGTGGTGTTATGAATTATGGAGTCTTGTGATGTTATGAATTATGGAGTCTTGTGATGTTATGAATTATGGAGTCTTGTGGTGTTATGAATTATGGAGTCTTGTGGTGTTATGAATTATGGAGTCTTGTGGTGTTATGAATTATGGAGTCTTGTGGTGTTATGAATTATGGAGTCTTGTGGTGTTATGAATTATGGAGTCTTGTGATGTTATGAATTATGGAGTCTTGTGATGTTATGAATTATGGAGTCTTGTGGTGTTATGAATTATGGAGTCTTGTGGTGTTATGAATTATGGAGTCTTGTGGTGTTATGAATTATGGAGTCTTGTGGTGTTATGAATTATGGAGTCTTGTGGTGTTATGAATTATGGAGTCTTGTGGTGTTATGAATTATGGAGTCTTGTGATGTTATGAATTATGGAGTCTTGTGATGTTATGAATTATGGAGTCTTGTGGTGTTATGAATTATGGAGTCTTGTGGTGTTATGAATTATGGAGTCTTGTGGTGTTATGAATTATGGAGTCTTGTGGTGTTATGAATTATGGAGTCTTGTGATGTTATGAATTATGGAGTCTTGTGATGTTATGAATTATGGAGTCTTGTGATGTTATGAATTATGGAGTCTTGTGGTGTTATGAATTATGGAGTCTTGTGGTGTTATGAATTATGGAGTCTTGTGATGTTATGAATTATGGAGTCTTGTGATGTTATGAATTATGGAGTCTTGTGGTGTTATGAATTATGGAGTCTTGTGATGTTATGAATTATGGAGTCTTGTGATGTTATGAATTATGGAGTCTTGTGGTGTTATGAATTATGGAGTCTTGTGATGTTATGAATTATGGAGTCTTGTGATGTTATGAATTATGGAGTCTTGTGATGTTATGAATTATGGAGTCTTGTGGTGTTATGAATTATGGAGTCTTGTGGTGTTATGAATTATGGAGTCTTGTGATGTTATGAATTATGGAGTCTTGTGATGTTATGAATTATGGAGTCTTGTGGTGTTATGAATTATGGAGTCTTGTGATGTTATGAATTATGGAGTCTTGTGATGTTATGAATTATGGAGTCTTGTGGTGTTATGAATTATGGAGTCTTGTGATGTTATGAATTATGGAGTCTTGTGATGTTATGAATTATGGAGTCTTGTGATGTTATGAATTATGGAGTCTTGTGGTGTTATGAATTATGGAGTCTTGTGGTGTTATGAATTATGGAGTCTTGTGATGTTATGAATTATGGAGTCTTGTGATGTTATGAATTATGGAGTCTTGTGATGTTATGAATTATGGAGTCTTGTGGTGTTATGAATTATGGAGTCTTGTGGTGTTATGAATTATGGAGTCTTGTGATGTTATGAATTATGGAGTCTTGTGATGTTATGAATTATGGAGTCTTGTGGTGTTATGAATTATGGAGTCTTGTGGTGTTATGAATTATGGAGTCTTGTGATGTTATGAATTATGGAGTCTTGTGATGTTATGAATTATGGAGTCTTGTGATGTTATGAATTATGGAGTCTTGTGGTGTTATGAATTATGGAGTCTTGTGGTGTTATGAATTATGGAGTCTTGTGATGTTATGAATTATGGAGTCTTGTGATGTTATGAATTATGGAGTCTTGTGATGTTATGAATTATGGAGTCTTGTGATGTTATGAATTATGGAGTCTTGTGGTGTTATGAATTATGGAGTCTTGTGGTGTTATGAATTATGGAGTCTTGTGATGTTATGAATTATGGAGTCTTGTGATGTTATGAATTATGGAGTCTTGTGGTGTTATGAATTATGGAGTCTTGTGATGTTATGAATTATGGAGTCTTGTGATGTTATGAATTATGGAGTCTTGTGGTGTTATGAATTATGGAGTCTTGTGATGTTATGAATTACGCCGCTTAAAAACTTGGGAAAGTGTATCGTAACCCACTGAGGACGGCCTTTGACCTGACCCATAATGGTCATATCAAAGACCAGGCCATCGTACCCATGACTTGCAGCTTCGTGTTCAAGGGTCGCACCGTCGTGCTCAGGGGTCGTACCGTCTTGCTTAAGGGTCGTAACGTCGTGTCAAGGGTCGTACAGTCTTGTCAAGAGTCATACCATCGTGTCAAGGGTCGTATCGTCGTGTCAAGAGTCGTACCGTCATGTCAAGGGTCGTAACGTCGTGGTCGAGGGTTTGGTGGAGGTCATCATAACTAAACCATACGTCTGGTTTATCACATTTCTTCATTCAGATCTTTTTACTAAATATGATTATTTCAAAGTCCGTTGTGAGAAGAGTCGAACCCTGGGTTCTCTGAAAAAAGTTTTTGACCTAACCTTGGCCAGAGTTGCCATAGTAACCCCGGCAGGTCATCCCATATTGCTGGTTTCGTGCGTGTGACCGCCTCTCCTCTGGTCGCGAAGATGCTACTGCCAACCATATCCAGACATTATTCCAGGTCTTTTCAACTCCTTCGCTAATCAGCCATGCTAGTTAAGAACTATTTCATCATAATCATCTGTTGTGAATCATCACTTCAAGGCTATGAATGGGCAAAACAGTTTAAGAAATAACTGCCATTTTCCCCTCCTCTTCATGTTTTCGGACTGCTGTGGCTCTGGGAAAACGCTGAGTTTGCGAGACAAGAGTTGCATTGGTCCTGCGAGAGCCAGACTCAGGCCAGCGGCTCTTGCACTGCCATACCATGTACCGTCCTGGTTTAGGATGAAGAACACAGACAGCTCATTATAAACCAAAGGAGGCTATGTTGCAGCTTATACCCTCACACTGCGAAATCTACTGACATCATCGATATCTTTTTGTATTGATAACTATCATGGACGATTTCTTGAAATATATGGTATAAATCATTACTCATTAAAAACATAGACGGGATGATAGACATTTAATACATTATAGACGCCATCCACATATATACTTCTGACGTCATGCACATATATACTTCTGCAGATGTATACGAAATACCAAAGTTCTGACCAAGAAGCTCAGAATTTACTATGTGATATTTTCCCAGATTCTATTTAATTAAAATTTCCTCTTTATTACTAAATCATAGCAATTTTCCTTATTCTTTACTTAACGATGATAATCTACTCATTTTTTCTGCAATATTTATCTATGTTTTTATGTCTACTTGTTTTGCCCGACTTAGCGAAGCAGCATTAGGAGCATTGACAACCGGCCTCATTTGAGTATACTTGCTCTCTAACTGTATAATACACCGACACTAGGAGCCACCAGCATCTGCCAAATCTCACAAAATATTCCATGGTCTACCTTGACCGCTTCCTAAGCCCTGGTTCAGCCTAGTTATAGGAAGTCGCTCTCCATCTGCTACGTTCTATCCAATCTATTCCATCCAAAGCACGTGTCTCTCACCCTCCTAAATGTTTAGGCCCAGATACCCCAAAGCCTCCTTACTCCATCATTCTCTGTCTTTCCGTACCCCTTGCTCCCTCCGCTTCTGACACATCCAGAACATTTTCTCATTATTCCTAATGTTCATAAATATCTTCTCATTCTATATCTCCTCTGCCATTTTCTATAAGTGAAGTTTCTCTTGTACACCTCTCAATCACTCATACTGTATTCCTAAAAAAAAAATACCTTAGAGAGCCTTCCTTTCACTAGTAATGTGGGCATATGAGAAAGGTTGGTAACAAGTGGGATGAGGAAGTAGAATTCATCTACCTGTTGATTACAGTAAAGTGTTTTTCTAAGCTTTATTGATTATCTCATTTCTTACCGAATGATAAGGATATGATTATTTCACTAATAATGATTGCTCGCCCGATTTTCTTTTACCGGCAGGATACAGACTGACCAATTTCGTTTTAGCAAATGGTAATAATATGACCCATTTCTGACAAAGTGATAATAACTTCCCAAATTGCCTTATGAATGCAAATTACTTGCCTAATTTATTTATACCGAGTGAAATCAATTTACCTAATTTCTTGCCGAGGTAAGTGAGACAAGTAGTGGGGGGGTGTCCTCGGCCACCCTCCTCATAACTCTTCATTTGGTGGTTCCAAAGATCCCTTCCTCCCTCCCCTCCATCGACCTCCATCCCTCCATTTGCCACCCGCCCCTCCACCGGCCTCCGCCTCTCCATCGGCCTCTCTAACTTACGGGCAATGATTGTGTAGAGGACGTAAAGGTATGTATGTGTATGTGTTTATGTGTGCGTGTGTATGTGTTTATGTGTGCGTGTGTATGTGCTTAGCTGAGCGTATACAGGAAATGCTTAGGTTAAATGTGTGAGGTAGGTGTTGACGCTTAGCTGAGCGTGTGTGGTAAGTGGCCAGCAAGAGGCTGACAGTGTCCTGCTGGATGCCTGAGTACATGCGTTCTGGTAGAATATCTGGACGACGTTTATGTCTCAAGTCCATAACTGCCTCACTATCGTGTTTGTAAGCCAGTGTTACAATATGCTCTTTTATTCATCCTGTAAAACAATGTTACCCTTCTGTGGGTGTTGCTGCGTATCAAACACTGGTCGACTTGAATTTTGCTTACGCGTAGATATAAAAGGAGGGTGAAAAGATCATTTAACGTACGAAAGAATTCGACTAAATTTTATATTTCCTGGCAATAGGCGAAGCTGTACATATGAGTCAAGATAAATGGGCGAGCATGAGCGTGTCCCGTTCATTAGGAGAGCACACCAATAAAAGAGAAAGCATTGTTTATAGTCGATTAAGCCTGACGTATGTGTTGCTGACGACTGAATCAGTGTGTTGATGCGTGGCCTGGCTGGTTGGCGGGTGGGTGGAACACAAGAGCAATAAAGATAATGGCATTAGTGAACGTAGCGTCAAAATAAAGATCAAGAATACCCGCTCTCTGGATATGAGGTTAGCATTTACTTGATTATTCCGTTAGTCCCTCACCGGCGAGGCAGCTACCACAACCCACCCTCACCTGTGGACGAGGCAGCTGCCACAACCCACCCTCACCTGTGGACGAGGCAGCTGCCACAACCCACCCGAGACAAACCTCAATATTGTACGCTGAAGCAAAAGAGAACTTGGAGTTCTTGTTGTGTACACAGGACATGTCTCAGGTCTGTGCCGGACACCAGTAACCTTATCTAACTTATTACGTCATTGTTTAACTTACATTATCACGTGACCCTATCTACAAAGCCACAAACATGTCAAATATGTACTAATATTATTTTTTCATACTTTACCAACGTTTTCCGCGTCATCGAGGTAGCGCTTGGATCCGACGAAGAAAGCCCGCATCCACTTACATCCATTTTCTAGCTGTCATGTGTATTGCATCGAAACCACAGCTCCATTCCATGGTTTACCCTTGACTCATCGCATGCCCTGGTTCAGTCCAATAACAGCATGTCGGCCCCAGTATACTACATCTTTCCAATCCACTCTATCCCGTGCAAGCATTACACCCTCTTGCATGTTCAATACCCGATCGTTCATAATCTTTTCCACTCCATCCTTCCATCTCTAATTTTGTCTCCTCTCTCCTCTTGTTCTCTCCACCTCTGACATAGTGTGTGTGTGTGTGTGTGTGTGTGTGACAAGAGGTAATCTTCCATACCTGTAGTTAAGACTCAGGTAATGTTCCTTACAACACAGACCAGCACCGAGCATTAAGCCTCATCCCAGTGTCAACACTGATGTCTGGCAACAGTGTTTCAGGAACTGCCACTCAGCCGCTAGTGTCTGGCAACAGTGTTTCAGGGACTGCCACTCAGCCACTAATGTCTGGCAACGCTGTGCATCAGAGGCAGCAGTTACCCGGAGTAAAGATATATTGCCAATTTCTTCATGTTTAGGGTATCATTAATTTTGTGAATTTACGGGAGGTCAGGGGGGTAAATCACTGCGGGGCACCTGAAAGTTTACCCCAGTAAATGAGCCAGGTCTTACCTCCTGACCACTAGCTGGATTACTCCCACGGGAAGCTAAATCACTTCCCAGCTCTGAGACATCTTACGCCCTTTATATATATATATATATATATATATATATATATATATATATATATATATATATATATATATATATATATAGATAGATAGATAGATAGATAGATAGATAGATAGATAGATAGATTCCAAAGTTTTCGCTTTGTAAACAGTGTGTCCTGTGAGACCTATTCTCTCCAGCCTCTCCTGTACAGCCAAATCTCTGAGTCACAAGAAAAATAGAAAAATTAAGATTGTGTCTACTTCAAGGGAATGGAAACATGGCTCACTGTCGGGTCTCTATGAAGATTGTGAACAATATCCTGCAATATCTTGACGACTTTGTTTCTCAATAAATATAGGGAGATATTTCACAAGGCTTCCCTGCCATATCGCTGATCTTATTGGATTGGGTACCAAGAATGGAGGGAGAGAGAGAGAGAGAGAGAGAGAGAGAGAGAGAGAGAGAGAGAGAGAGAGAGAGAGAGAGAGCAAACACTAAGGAAGTTTTGTTCCAGAAGTTGGATTTAACTTTAGACCAGCTGGAACCGTAAGTGATCGAAATAACCAAGGGTAAAGCTATTGTTCGTCCAGGCCTTCCAGCACGATCATCCAGATACCTGGCTTCAGACAGATGTCTTTTGCTTAATAAAGATCGAGGGTCAACAAAACCTAGGCCTTGAACAAATGGAATAAGTTCAACGAGAGTCGTGGTTCAACAAGTGTCGGGGTTCAACAAGCGCCGGGGTTCAACAAGTGTCGTGGTTCAACAAGAGTCGTAGTTCAACAAGCGCCGGGGTACAACAAAATTATATTGCTCCAGGTATGTTGTGGTTGCCCGACTATCCTGGGTTATGGGTCCTAGATTCAAATGCTCATTAAACTAAACTTCTTTGGTTCAAAAAAGTTCAGAGTTCAATGACACTTCACGAGTGAGGAAAGGGTTGCTAGTATAGATAATAGAGAGTAGATAAAAATAGTTTACGAAGAAGCAGGAACTCAAGGTTCAGCAACGAGCCAGATGTTCAACAAAATCTCAATAGTTGAACAGAAGTTAGTCACCTAATTATGGTCAATAGTTCAGCAAACGGTCAGTGGGATAATCAAAGGTCAAGGGTTCAAAAACAAGGCAAAGATTAAAAACGTCAGGTGTCCAAAATGGCTTAAGAATTCAACAGCAGGTCAGTGTTTCAGTACGAGATCAATGTTCAACATAAAGAACCCAGCACAACACAACCTTCCAAACAATCAAACAAATTCAACGACTGATTATATATATATATATATATATATATATATATATATATATATATATATATATATATATATATATATATATATATATATATATATATATATATATATATCGGATATCAAGATGAATTCTAACCTCAACAATTGGCTGGCAAGTTTTTCAAAACCGAAAAGAAAAGAAGGATTAATTTCCCCCTGATTAATCGTACCAGTCCTGGGCTACCGTGACCTGAGTAATGTTTCCCCCTCCTCCCCCTCAATCCTCCCCCACCCTAGCCCACCCACACCACCATCCCCCACCCTCCCCCACCCACACCACCATCCCCCACCCTCCCCCACCCACACCACCATCCCCCACCCTAGCCCACCCACACCACCATCCCCCACCCTCCCCCACCCACACCACCATCCCCCACCCTCCCCCACCCACACCACCATCCCCCACCCTAGCCCACCCACACCACCATCCCCCACCCTCCCCCACCCACACCACCATCCCCCACCCTCCCCCACCCACACCACCATCCCCCACCCTAGCCCACCCACACCACCATCCCCCACCCTAGCCCACCCACACCACCATCCTCCACCCTAGCCCACCCACACCACCATCCCCCACCCTAGCCCACCCACACCACCATCCCCCACCCTCCCTCACCCACACCACCAATGATCACGGTCCCTTTGGCCAATTACACTTTCAATCATTAATGTGTTTTCTTCAATATTTGTATTGTGCAGGGGAACCTCTGCTGTGTACTTCTTCCTTGGCTTTACTGATGACCGACTAATTTCCTTCATAATGATATCATTGTTGTAGGGTGACATACGTACCTATATATATATATATATATATATATATATATATATATATATATATATATATATATATATATATATATATATATATCCGTTTGTGGATGTGTGTGTATGTTGCAGCCATACATATACTAACCAATCCGAACGGCGAGGGTGAACAGCTTGTTTGGGTGTTAACTGCTTAGGAGTGTATCACCCTACCTGGCGAGAGTGTTAAGTCAGAGCGGCAACTGCTGCTCCACATCAGTGAACGGTAATGTTCCTCACACACACACACACGCACACACACAAACACACACACACACACACACACGCACACACACACACACACACACACACACACACACACACAGGAACAGAACTGTATAGTTGCAGCATCCAGGTGAGCCCCAGGTGAGCCTCTAGTGAGCCCCAGGTGAGCCGCAGGTGAGCCCCGGGTGAGCCACCAGGTGCGCCACCAGGTGAGCCACCAGGTGAGCCACCAGGTACTGAGGAGATGAGAGAGGAACCATCAGGTGGAGCAGGAGCCAGCCTGCACCTGACCTCTGCCCTCTCCTCAATTGGCTCTCTTCTCATGACTCTCTCTCTCTCTCTCTCTCTCTCTCTCTCTCTCTCTCTCTCTCTCTCTCTCTCTCTCTCTCTCTCTCTCTCTCCAACCTTTCCCTTCTCTTTCCCCTCTCTTACCCCTCCTCCTCCTCAACCACCACATCACCGCCACCCCAGCCAATCTAACAAACCAGCCAGCGTGTTCTCTTCATGTTCTGTCCATGTCTCTTCCTGCTATATGCATCTTTTGACCCAGTTCCCTTGCGCCACTTTGTGAAAAACCAGCGTTTGCTGCTTCCATCTGGCTACATGAGCAAGTGCTCGGTACGAGGCATCACCGAGCAGTTTGTTGTTATCTTTCTTGTAAGGTATGATTTAATTTCTGTATATTCATCATAACCATCTCATGTGATATCAGATGTCAGCAAAATATTTGAAAGTAAACTATTGTTTAATAATACATCTTTCGTTGGTGCATTTCGTCGAAATTTGTATTGATTTGTCTAAGTCGTTTTTCGTTTCCTTATCATTTGTTCTTATTTGTCATGTCACAGACAGCGAGTACTTTCTTTTTATGATGAGCGACAGGTCGACGCGGGCAAAACAGGCCCCAGTCAAGGCCATCTCAGGTGGAAAGAAAAAAGTGAGGGAAAAAGATTGGAAAAAAACTGTTCAAAGGTCCCCAGGTGTTTGTAGAACTGACTCATAAGTCTAGAAAGGTTATACGACCAGGGAAAGACGAAAGAAGGAAGAAATCCACAGCTTGGCTGTTCGAGGAACAAATTATGTACCAGAAAGGTTAATTCTCGTGTGGCCAGTCTCCACACAGACGCTATGGGAAGCAGCGAGCAGGCTCGTGCTGCGGGTCCGAGCCTCGGTGGCAGAAACAATACCTCTAGAACAGGGAGAGGCAGCGCGAAGATAATATAGATGGCATAGGTTCAGTACGATAATAAGGTGAAGAATGACTAGGAGCAGCAGTAGCAGAACACTCACTCCTGCCTCACACGTCACCAACCTATGCTCACACTTCTCCTGCCCAACATGCACAACAGCGACATGACATACACTGTAATGACTCATCAAGCATATATCAATCTCCTCACCTTTCCCCCCAGCTAGATCTTAACCTTCACTCCACCAGACGTGCACTCATCTGAAACTATACACCCAGGACATGTAAGAGTTATAAGTTCTCGTTTGCGTCCTGAGCACCGCCCATCTCTCCAACGTTAGACACATCGATGCATCATATCACAAGTCCCCTCATGTCTTAGTTGCAACATTTACTCTGAAGACACTGAGGACCTACAACCAAGTGACCTGCACTCACCTCACAAGCACACTACATCACCGCACTCATCCCACAAGCACACTGCATCACCGCACTCATCCCACAAGCACACTACATCACTGCACTCATCCCACAAGCACACTACATCACTGCACTCATCCCACAAGCACACTGCATCACCGCACTCATCCCACAAGCACACTACATCACCGCACTCATCCCACAAGCACACTGCATCACCGCACTCATCCCACAAGCACACTACATCACTGCACTCACCTCACAAGCACACTACATCACTGCACTCATCCCACATGCACACTACATCACTGCACTCATCCCACAAGCACACTGCATCACCGCACTCATCCAACAAGCACACTACATCACTGCACTCACCCCACAAGCACACTACATCACTGCGCATTTTGAATTGTGGTCTTGTGCGGTAGGAGCGCCAGTGAACGTGACGCTTGAGCAGGAGAGTATAGCAAGGTGAGGCTCAGGCGTGTATGTTCTTCATGATATACTTCCACAGTATTTCAAAACAACTTTTCCTTTCACTTCACACTTTGCCATGGGCAGAGTCATCCCATTGCCTGAGATACACATGAATCAATCAGACAACAAGACGGTGAATACGAGAGCAACGACTGGGGGAATCTAACTCTGTTTCCAGTCTCACAAGGACCATGTATGCGGAGGCCGTGTATTGTGTTATCCTGAACAATTGACAATAATGTGCAACATCCTTCAGCTGTTGGTTACAATATGACCATAACGACCTTAATTACCCTGGTGGTCTAGCCCTATAAAGGCCATACAACCAACCAACGTCAGGACAGCAGCGCCCACCTGGTGATCAGACCCCGAAGCTTTTCGTTAAACAAGTCATCAAACAGTTGAAGTTCTTAAGTGACGTAAGTGAAGCAAGTCTGTATGTTCCTTAAGACTGGGTTAACAGACGGCGATCGTCCACTGAGAGGTTGAGTGCGTCTTCACACGGGAGGGCAACACACTGGGAATATCTGGCCGACCGTCACATGACTCATATTTACCTGAGTCAAGCGTCATTTAATGTTATTACGTTGTGAGGTACGAGGTGCACACAGCCAGCTTTACCCTAGCTCGCTCACGTAAGGTGTGTCTTAATGACTCCATATACAGGTACTGCGCTCTGCCCTGTTACCAGAGGTAATGCCCTGTAATAGCCCCTTAAACAAACACATAAGAAGGTTTCATTACCAAGTTTGATACAGGCTAATGGTCCCTTACACAAAGAGAATACATGGAAATTTTCTCGCAAGGAATAAAGACACAGTAATGATTCTACACAAACAAGTAATACAGAATAATGATCCAGTACCCAGACCTCTGCTGCTCATCACACAACGCTCACTCACCTCCAACAATTTCTCATATATGTATACACCATTCTCCCACCTTATACGTTATGGAAGCACCATAATGAATACGTTATAGAGCATACTGTGACCCGCATGTTGCTCTCACTAACGTAAGTAGACCTTTGTTATCTCTCACAAGAGCCATCAACGTTGTCACTATGATCCCAGACAAGCCTTTGTAAATGCTGGAAATTAAACTGTAAAATAAATCATATGTTAATGGTTCAGCCTCAGGGTTTATCGACCAGCGGGGAGCTATGGATTTAGCGACATAATGGGACGAAGGTTCAGCCTGCATTACCAAGGTGTTCATTGCTTCATGTCTTGTTGGAGAGCCAGGAGCGCCGACTCTCATTCAATTATCGCCTACAAAATTACAAACTGTCCCGACCTGTTTCCAGCGGAAACCGGCAACAGTGTTGCAGTCGCCAGCTGTAAGTAGCAGTTTATACGTTTTTGAAGCGTAAGTTAAACTGCCGCTCATATTAGCTAGAATCTGATGAGAGTCGAATGGTACTTAGCGAAATTTACCAAGATTCGCTAAAAGGGAGAAGTGTTTAAGACGAATACATTAGTAACAATAACATTCGCTGATATCTAGCAGTCCTGCCATTACATCCACACTCCCTTATTGCAGTGTTCCATTTGCCGCCATGCCACTGGATTTTTCAAGGTGTTTTGTCCATTTCCTGGGACCTGGGTTCGACATCTTGCTGTGGAGATCTTATGTATTTTTCCAATCATCCATGACCTGGCCCAGGTCATCATATTTACACAATTAATCGTCAAAATATAATGAATCCAACTACAATTGGCAGTTTACGTCAATTTTGAAAATTATTGACCATTAACTGATTTGATTGACAAAAGCAGTTAACCTAGATAAATGAATTATAAGACAATGAGACTTGGAACTTTTACTATTGTGAATATAACCCTTGTATATTACCTTCTGGATTCCCATATGACGCCTGACAATGTCTACTGACAATACAAGGAATACAAGCAGTAACACACCACTGGATTATCCTGATGTGTTTGTTACAGTGATGCAGGTATTGACGAAGTGAAACACCTGAGACCATTGTATGTAACCAGGAAGGAGTAAATAATATCGATCTTGGACTTGAAGTGATGTGTTCGTCCAATCTGTGTCCAGTTAGCCAATTGGTAAATCATTCCACATATTAACAAGGAAAAGTACAGCGCCTTATTTAAAGTAGAACGTTACCCCACGACTCTGTATCCATTCTTACCAGTGACGTCAGACAAATCTAGCCTTAAGTAGCTGCATAGATCGAGACCATGAATGCCTTTTATACTCCAGATTATCATATCAAAACATTTTTTAAACCTATCTTTCCTGGCGTAAACAGATTTAAGTCGTTTGGTTGGTTCTCAGTGGATCTGTTCCTCCCTCCGGGAATCATTTAGAAAGCTTGACTCTCGACTCCCTCACTTCTGTTTATGTGTTGGTCAAACTTCATTGTCTTGAGCCAGATCAATGTTCTCTCCGCTTTAGTGATCATGACTCTTGCTAGTGATATAACTATAAACATTTTTGAGTTTCTTTTTTATTCTTCATGTTCATACTTCTTCACCCTGTAACTTAGTAGCTTTTCTATTCAAATTGATGACATATATTCTATTAAGATGGTTATTTTTCCCTCTGACTTTATGTTATTATACAAAATGCAGTTCTTTATATCGCTGTCCGCCATTACGGCTCAGTGCTGGACAGTGAGCCTCTGCTACACGTGTGTTTACCACCTGCAATGTCTTGCTAGCGTTTCCTCAAGCTACGTCCATATAGTGTTCACTGACAGTGTCATCTCGGCTACAAGTCCAAAACCTGACATTCTTGCAGCGCACACCATTCACACCGGTCAGGCGTAGCCCGCATACCACAAACGTGTCACGTTAAATGTAAACATGCTGCCACACGTTTGCAAATTTAACTTCCTCGTAAACAAAGGTGATTAATCGATTATCAAACTCATTACTGAAACAGGCGCTCCCGGTACCAATCCTAGTCAGTACTACTGAGGTTAGGACGTTTTTAACTTGGTTTTTAAATGTACGAACAAATTACCATAATAAATGACTCAGAAGTCGGTCATGAAACTAGTAAGTTACAATCTATTTACTGCTGACAAATGACCAGACGCTTCGATGTCTGAGAACATCAGAATCATACTGAATAGTTTACAGATCATGAGCGATGTGTGTCGTAAAAATTCGTATTACGTTTTACATTCTATGACTATGCTATATTCCTGGGGGCATGTGGCACCTCTCCACCTCACCAGGTTCAATATCTTAAATCTTGATGGTAATATATATATCTGGCGCACCTCGGCAACCTTGTGCGTCACAAGACTTAGTATGGCATTCGTTTTCCACGTCATGAATTATGAGGTGTCGGTACTTGGCAACGTACACCATCACAGCAATAGCCAGAACTCCTTGAGCAGTAGTTGAGCACAAAGGTTTGAACTGCTTGTCTAGTTTGATACTGACCCTCTTGTGAAATTGACGATGTGGGGAAACATCTGTGATGAATATAATAATAAAGGAAGCTCTGGGGAATGATAAATGTGAAGATCGATCGCAATGTCTGGAATAATGAAAAACTAAAGGAAAAGTTTGGTGCTTTTCCGAACGTGTGTTCCAGATCACAGCATTTTATAAGGTGATTGGCCCGACTCCCTGAGCTGCTAGGTCGATATTTGCGCTGTGAGGAGACGCTGACAAGCACGAGTAAGGAGATGGAAGCTCGTAGATCAGTCATTCATTTCCATCTATATATTTCATGCAGCTATTCTGCATATCATTTGAAGGTCTTCCATCCTCCAAGTTCCCTAAAATGGTATGAATGTCAATTAAACTATATAAGAATGTTGCGTTTATACCTGTCACTTTGCTTCCGTCACTATTGGTCATAATGCTTTCGTCACTACTAATCGTAATGCTTCCGTCACTGCTGGTCGTAGTGCTTCCGTCACTGCTGGTGGTAGTGCTTCCGTCACTACTAATCGTAATGCCTCCGTCACTGCTGGTCGTAGTGCTTCCGTCACTGTTGGTCGTAGTGCTTCCGTCACTGCTGGTGGTAGTGCTTCCGTCACTACTAATCGTAATGCCTCCGTCACTGCTGGTCGTAGTGCTTCCGTCACTGCTGGTCGTAGTGCTTCCGTCACTGCTGGTCGTGGTGCTTCCGTCACTGCTGGTCGTGGTGCTTCCGTCACTGCTGGTCGTAGTGCTTCCATCACTGCTGGTCGTAGTGCTTCCGTCACTGCTGGTCGTAGTGCTTCCCTTATCTCTTCTGCACAGAATATATCGTTATCAATTTGTTGGCCATGACTGATTGTCTGCCTCTTCATAGACAGTCAAGCATCCAAGCTATTCATAATTCTACCGAGTATCTATCTATATATCTATCCATCTATCTGTCTAGCTATCTATCCATATATATATATATATATATATATATATATATATATATATAATGTATGGACATATCTATACGTGTGTGTGTGTGTGTGTACATATGGTCTTAAGTAATGAGTATGAATATGTAACATATGCGAAGCTATGAATGTATAATGCCCGGATGAGACGATGACACCCCCCTCCCCTCAACTCCCCCTCCCCTGCCACCTTGTTGATGGCCTCCCATGTAAACAAACATCAACAGACAGCCGGGATGCCATTAACAGACGTCGACAAACAGCCGGGATGAGGTGAACAGACAACCACGTTTGCAGGCCAACCGCCTCCCACACACTCACCACTCCTCCTTGTCAGCCGTCTCTGGAGAGTCCGGACTGCTGGAGAGAGTCCGGACTGCTCGTCACATGGATGTTGGTATAACCGCCCTCCACTTGCTGCCATTCATCTCGGATAACCTCAGATAACAGAGGGTTTATCTCTCGGAACAGAGTGCTGGGGCCAAGGACTGGTGCCAAGTGTTGGAATCATGGGCTTGGGCCAAGGGCTGAGATCAAGGGCTAGGGTTAGGGGCTGGGATCAAGAGCTGAGGCCATGGGTTGGGATTAAGGCTGGAGCCAAGGATCGCCATCAAGGCTGGAGGCTGCTGTCTCTCAAATGGAAGTGATCTCTCATGTCAGAGACGTGAGACAGTGAGTCTGGGCCTCTTATCTCCAAGATATAGCTGCACGAGGTGAGAGCCTGGTGCCGGACCCATGGCACGGCAGATTATCCCAAATACGAGTTTATTTAACAAGAGCCAGTCTTGGGGAGGCAGGGGGGGGGGAGACATCAAAGGACGACCCACTGCCACACCCCCAACCCCCCTCTCCCCTCTCCCCCCGCCGGGCGAAGTGGTCATTAAGATGCAAATGACGATGAGAGAAGCGAGGGGGAGGGGATGGGAGGGGGGGGGCAGGTGTTGGTGGTTACACGGCAGGTTGTGAGGGGCCGGAAGGGGGATAGAGACGCGGGGTGAGGGTTCGGAGAAGACGCCGGGGTGAGGGGTCAGGGGGGAGACGCTGGGGTGTGGGGAGAGTCACTAATGTGTGGCGTGGATAACATAGATATTACGACTACACCTGCACTGTCCACACACACACACACACACACACACACATACACACACACACACACACACACACACACACACATACACACACACACCACTACACCTGCACTGTGTCACGTCCATACACCAATATTCCACCACACCAACACTGTCTTGCTCTGGTCCCTCCACCACATCTAAAAAGCTTCCCTCTCATTACGTCCCAAGACCAAGTTCCCTCACAGTCTTCTCACCATCAAACCCATGACCATCACAACCTCCTAATATCAAGGCCAAGTAACCTCCTACTATCTGTAGCCTCCCCTCCCGACCACTCACTACATTCCTACAATCACTGACCTCATCCTGACCAGCGTACATCGTGTTCCACCTTGTGCTCTAAGGTGAAGCTGAACCACAGTATAGCCCCAGTGAGGAGCACCTTCGCCTATCCAGTTCTGAGCCATATTCCCCATCATGGTATCACAACCAACATCACAACCCCACATCACCCACCACATCACAACCCCACATCACCCACCACATCACAACCCCACATCACCCACCACATCAAGCATCATCACCTAGTCCTTACAACGTCCCCAACCTCACCATCCCTCATCAACACCACCTCCTCACCAGCATCTTATCTCACAGTTATAAATCATATCCTTTTCCTCTGTTGACCGGTGCGTGGAGACCTCTTCCTCTCTTGGACAGTAATGAGAGACTCCCCGCTATTTACTGGTGGTGAGGCCATCACCTCCCTTATTTACCATCACTTGGAACATTGCCACATCTACCGATACTGTGAGCGCCTCCTTCCCTAATTTCTAGGTCTGTGTGCATCCTGCAGCCACCATTTGTGGAGGCATCGTTCCTGTCCTCCATCAGTGAGAGCCTCACCTGTCATCAGCGATAAAGGCACCTCCCCCTGTTTACAATCACGAAGATCAACCCCCATACCGATGGTTAGCGCACATCCTCCCTTCTTCAACACTGCTAAGAACATTCCCTCCCTTTTCTTTCCCCCCAGTGGCAAGAAACCATCCTCCCGTATTCCACCAGCAGTAAGAGGATCCCCTCCCCCCTTCCTCTCTCCCCCTCGCCTCCCCCACTATATACAGACATGTACCAACCCCCTGCCCTCTCCCTTCCCTCCCACTGTTCAAATACTAAAGGGGATCCCATGCGGTGTGGGGGCCGGCATCATGGCCACTAGTGGCGGAGGCAAGGGGCGGTGAGACGACACGATAGATAGATAGATATAGAGAAAGCGAGAGAGAGAGAGAAAGAGAGAGAGAGAGAGAGAGAGAGAGAGAGAGAGAGAGAGAGAGAGAGAGAGAGTACTTATTTACGATTATTCACGACGAATAACATATGCCAAAAGGCAGGTGTAGTGCGTAACATTCCTCACAGATAAATGATCAAGTATGAGTCACGTGAGGTACGTGTTATTGAGTGTCATGTGCCAGATGGAGAGACTTTATGTTTGTGGACTGAAAGCCGGCAGCCCACGTGTGGGTGAGCTAAAAAGAAAAGACAGTTACCAGGGGCACAGGAGTGAAACTTGTCAGCCACTGAGGTATTGGCTCACTGTGCAACGGTCAGTAACCCTCCCAACACTCAGGCGGGTAGTACAGGTAACATGTCTGGCCGATCAGGTCGTAGGATGTAACCTACTTACC
This sequence comes from Panulirus ornatus, assembly GCF_036320965.1. Lineage (NCBI taxonomy): Eukaryota > Metazoa > Arthropoda > Malacostraca > Decapoda > Palinuridae > Panulirus > Panulirus ornatus. The sequence goes on along the minus strand of NC_092246.1, from coordinate 24,041,804 downwards.
ACAGAGACACACACACATGATGAAACAAATGTATTTGAAAAGTTCAAACGTCTATCATATAAAATTCAGAAAACAAAAAACTGGTCAGACAGAGAGAGGGAACTACGTGGTAGAAAAATATTTGAAAAACAGTTCAAAATAATTGTGTATTCAGAACACAATCGAGACAAAAACAAAATCGTTCCCAACGGGAAAATAGATACGTTAAAGACAGAAAATGGGAGAAGGAAGGACAGAGGGAGAGACATAGGAAGACGGATGATAGACAGAGAAACTATTAGACAGACATAGAAAGACATAGGGAATCGAAACACAGCCTTATGAAGAAGAGGTGAAGATGTAGAGGGTGTAGCAACACTACTACTACCCTCTCCTGCTGTGTCTTGTGTACAATCAAACAGTTTAGTTGAAGGATCCTCAGGCAGGGCTCACCCAGCACAGCCAAGTCTGGTTAGGTGAAAGGTCTTGTGATAATGAGTCTTTATCAACATCAGCTGCTGCCATGTTGGAAACATCACACACACACACACACACACACACACACACTGCCAGCCACATGCCGGCTCCTGTTGGGATGATGTCAACTTTAACCCCTTCAGCAAGACAGGACGACCTTTCAACAAGATAGCACGACCCTTGAGCATGACGGTACAACCCTTCGGTATAACTCACCTGGTCTTTGACCTGACTCTTAAAGGTCAGATCAAAGGTCCCTCTGCTCCTCCCATCTGGCAAACGTTGCCAGTGTTGCCTTTACACTGAAAACTGTCTCGGGTTTCTCTAGGCAAGCTAACCAAGAGAAAATTGTACAGGTTAGGTTAGGTTAGGTTAGGTTAGGTTAGGTTAGGTAGAAAGACTCAGCGTCTTCCTACAAATCACACGGGACAGTTCATCATAGATAATGTTAGATATTCCTTATTCCAGGCTATAAAACCCTCCAGGCACTCCAGACCATAAGACCATCCTGGTATTCGAGACTATAAAGACCCTCCTGGCACTCCAGACCATAAGACCCTCCTGGCACTCCAGACCATAAGACCCTCCTGGCACTCCAGACCATAAGACCCTCCTGGTACTCCAGACCATAAGACCCTCCTGGCATTTTCGTACCAACGAAAACTTAGATACTAATTACCAGTTGTCAAGATTCTTAAACCTCGTCCCTCATATGAATGAGTTTCCATCATCTTCTCTGGGAACTGTCTCTTAAACTGTTATGATTTCCTATTTTATTCTTTATTCATTCCTCTCTCAGCCAACACTGAGTTCCATTCCTCTCTCAGCTAGCATTGAGTTCCATTCCTCTCTCAGCCAACACTGAGTTCCATTCCTCTCTCAGCCAACACTGAGTTCCATTCCTCTCTCAGCCAACACAGTTTCATTCCTCTCTCAGCCAACACTGAGTTCCATTCCTCTCTCAGCCAACACTGAGTTCCATTCCTCTCTCAGCCAACACTGAGTTCCATTCCTCTCTCAGCCAAAATCCTTTTTAACCGAGTCTCGGCAGGGCCAACTTTTTCCTCTAAATCATCCTGACATATAACAGGAATTCCTCTTGACCCCTGGACCAGACACCGAGGGAAAAATGTATCCCAGTCTCTCTCTCTCTCTCTCTCTCTCTCTCTCTCTCTCTCTCTCTCTCTCTCTCTCTCTCTCTCTCTCTCTCTCTCTGACGGCACTGTAGGTGTCTCTTCCAATGACTAAGCAATTCTTTTGGTTTACTACTCTCCCCTTCCTCCAGTCTGAATGAAGCTAACATCACCTCGTTCCCTGATGAGCCACCACTAGGCTCCTCCCTGTAGTCACTTTTAATCCTGTCCGAAAGGCGCTGTTTTCTTTGGATACAAACAAAGCCTGAGGGCCAGATGGCACAACCCGGTGTATTGAGAGAATGTACTTTCGAACTTGCCCTTGTGCTTGCTCGTCTTTTCCGACTCTGTCTTAAAGAAAATATGAAGGAGCGATGAATGAATCTAATCCAAGAACATTTGTGAAAAAAGGACGAAGGATAATCCAACACCAATTATGAAAGCAGATCGATAGATTCCAATCAAAGACTAGATTGTGACGTAAGGATGAAGGGATCTGATGCAAAGGTAATTGTGGAGGAAGAATGAAGGATGATAATCTCGTATCAGCTTTGAGAAAAGGATGAAAGATAACCCAAGAGCTACTCTCATGCCAGAGTCTGGGAGCTGTGGCTGAGCCGGACAACAATATTTATCATGGCCTCAGGTCCGTGTGAATATTTCTGCCGTCAGTCCGGGTCCAGGAGACCTGATCACCTGAAGACAGGGAGGAGAAGAGAGGAAAGAATGGGAATGGAAAGAAATGAATAGGAAATGAAAAGAAGGCACAAAGAAGGGTAAGGATGGGAAAGGAAAGTATAGGGTGGGAAAGTGAAAGAGTGAAGGAGAAAAACTAACGGATTGAGAGGTATGAAAGGAATAGAAAAGGAGAGAAAAACATAGAAAAGAATAGAAGGAAAGAAAGAAAGAACGGTAAAAAAAGGAAGAAAGAAAGAGAATAAGAATGAAAAAATGAAGGAGGTCAAAAGTAAAGCAAAAGGAAATGATCTAACAGGAGAAAAAGGGAAAATGATATAAAGAAAATGAAAGGAACACAGACTAATCCTCTTCGAGAAAAAGGGCCATCAGAGCATGATGAAGCACAGTCCTCAATAACATAATACAGTGATATACTGATGTCACTGTAGCAATGATACAAAGCAATACAAAGAATACAGAGGGATTCACACTGCAACAAACCACTGGGT
>NC_092246.1:23896528-24034028 GCF_036320965.1 Panulirus ornatus | reverse complement strand
TTTATTGATACTATGTCGAAAGACCAGAGACTTTGTCTGTTTCGTGAAGTGTCATTCACTCAATGTAATCTAAAATCCAGAACGTTTATTACGGAATATAAAGTTTTACAATTTGCCTAGAAATTCAAACCAAGATATATAGAATCCGAGCCAAAATATCAAAAACTAAACAACAAGAAATCAAAAAATTCCAAAGCAAGATATCCAAGCATTTTACCACGCCATGGTGTACAGCGGGACCCGGGGTCTATAATGAATGCAATACTGAAATGTTTTATTTAATCACATAAATTCTACAGTATAAATTTATATATTTTTTTTCCTGCACCAGCTGTCCGGCCTGACCCCAGCCTCACCCTTGTCGCAAATTCATGAAACTTTGGAATTTTGGTGTCGTGGCCGAGGTGGACGCCATTTAATAAGATATATAGAGCGTGAGCAGGTCAAAGCTTTATGTTGGAACCAAATTCATTTCAGGACATTATTGGACATACGTGTCTTCACATCCTGTAAATTGGCTAGCCGGGCGCCGGCAGGGTCTATGACGAAATTTGGGACAAAGAACCAAATCGAGTTATAGGCCTGTGAAAGCATGACAGTCGGTGCTCTCCAACCCTTTGTTGGGTTGGCTTGGCTCCAAGAACGGAGGCTGGGCTGACCAGTGGGCTTCGGGTAGCCCAAGCAAAGGCACTGGGTATACCGTCACCGTGACCAGGTACACTAGTGGTTGGTGTACCAACACGTAACGTCACCCGGCGCGTCGACTGATGGCCTCCAGACGCATGTCTCCTCGCCCTCTCGACCCGCGTATCCTCATCCTCGTAACGCATGTATCCCCATCCTCGTAACGCATGTATCCTCATCCTCGTAACGCATGTATCCCCATCCTCGTAACGCATGTATCCTCATCCTCGTAACGCATGCATCCAGCAGGTACAAGAGGTGATGGGAGAAGGAGGAGCGACCATCATCTCTACAGCCACACGACCACGTCGACCATCACCGATGACATTCTGGGAGTCGTGCACCGCCGCCTCGAACTAAATATTTGGTATAAAGTTTTCTATATCTTGTTAAAACTTTTAGCCCAGCGGGGCAAACTTTGCCGGGACTTGAGCCAAGTACGGCAGAGACTGCGGGCTCTAGGATCGATGACCACATTTTATTTACAGGGAATTGGCGCCGTTTCGGAGAAGTTGGGCCTCTTCATGGGCGATAATTAAAAGGATGGACTTTAGTAAAAGACTTAGAGGCTCAGGGGATGGTCATTAGAGACTCCTCCTTCTATATACTGCATTACAAAAGGGAAGGAGTAATGGATCTCCAACTTTTAAGCCGTCAATGTTTAAAAGCTTTCATTATGTGCACTCTCTCTCTCTCTCTCTCTCTCTCTCTCTCTCTCTCTCTCTCTCTCTCTCTCTCTCTCTCTCTCTCTCTCTCTCTCTCTCTCTCTCTCTCTCTCTCTCTCCGACCTTTTGAGAGAACTGTTACGAGAGTTTTGGACTTGGTTTGTAAGACAAGACTTTGGTTTCCAAGTAAGAAGTGTTGATACTTGCTCACGAGCCATAGAGAAGTGGGGCTCCAGTCTCACCGTGTGGCTGACGAAGCTGGCATCGCTGACACTATGGAAGTTGACACCTTCAGACTAAGGACACTAACACCGTTGGCACTAAGGAGGCTGACACTAACCACAGCGAGTTAGCCAACCAGTAACTCTCCTTCACCAGCTGTGGGAATACTGTCTGCACAGAATTGACTCTTATGAAGATCAAAGTGACAGACGTCCTACCCATCACATGCAACACACTCTCCCCACAACAGCAACATCAAGCAATACTAACAAAATGTTCTCATAACATTACGTGGCACCAAACTTGGACATGGTCTACAAACAATTCCTCTGCTCAACCCTAAACTACGCCTCCCCTGCCTAGTCTTCCACAGTCTCAATATCAATATAATAATATGATAAAGCTGATATCTAAATCTAAAGTCACTGGCATGATCAATCATGATTTCTAAATCTAAGCTCATTGGTATGATTAATCGTGATTTCTAGATCTAAGGTAACTGGCATGATTATGATATCTAAATCTAAGATCGTTGGTGACTTCTAAATCTAAGATCACTGGTGTGATTGATCGATGTCAGAACGATCATCGTGAATAATATCGATGACAGAGCGAGGAATGACTCTTCTTGAAGTCATCATCATCATCACATCATCATCATCATCATCATCATCATCATCATCATCATCATCATGATCCTTACCATCGGTTACTTGTTCATTATCATCATTATCATTATTTTTTCATCATCACCACAGTCATTTTCTACCTATAGTGACCGACGCAGCGTGGGTATATATGCCCAAGTTATGGCAATCTTAGAGTAAAAGGAAAGCAGAAACACAATGAAGAAATAAGAGTGAGCTTCTCGTGTGTCTGTAGAGCTGACTCTTGAAGGTAGAGAGGATGTAGGAAAGCGGGAACACGAAAGAAGGAAGAAATTCCGCAGCTTCGCTGTTCAATGAAAGAAGGATGTATCATAACGGTCAGTCTTCGTATGATGAGTCTCCACACAAAAACTAATGGAAGCAGAAGCAGCAGCTTCATCTGTCCCTTCCTCATCTGTGATCACAATAATCAAATTTCTCATATTTCCTCACTAGGCGATGGTGCCACTGTCACTGTCCTCATCTTCGCCTCCTGTGTCCATCTTCACTATCATGGTTGCCAACATCATTTTCTATTGCCACCACAACCAGTAGTGGCTACCAGCATCGTGTCAACACCAACCGCTATTACCAACACCACCAAAATTACCACCTCCACCATACTCATCCGCTACCACCACCACCACCACCACCACTACCACATCCTCAACCCGTGGACCATACTGTATACATACCTCTCTAATGGTCTCACAAATGATCACAAATGTATGATCAAGTTATACATAAAACAAAATACATGACATTCATTATATCATCATAGTCTTTGTAGTCGTGCTGAGCTCTCGGAACATTACGGTACGACCCTTGTCCACCACAGTACGACCTCTCACCAGCCCAGCACGACCCTCGAGTACGACGTCGAGACTCGTGCATATCAATGCACTGCCTTAAACTTGACTCTTAAGATTTAGGTCAAAGGTCATGCCGCAATATCCAACGGTCGTGCTCGACGATTGTGTCATAGTGCTCAAGGGTGGTACCGCCGTGGTCAAGGGTCGTACCGTCGAGCTCAAGGGTCGTACCATCGTGTTCAAGGTCCCTTTTTTCCCAAAATAAAAAAATAAATTTTAAAAAAAAAAAAAAATTTTTTAAAACATTATAGTCTTTGTAGTCGTGGAGCTCTTGGAAAAAAACCCCCCCCCCCCAAAACCTCTCACCGCCCCCACCCCCGGGGGAAAAAAAATCATTTCCCTTTTTTTTACCTTTTTTTTGGGCCCCCCCGGGGGGGGGGGTTTTTTTTTTTTGGGTTGGGTGGAACCCCGGGGCAAAAACCCCCCCCCGGGGGAAAAAGGGGGGGGGCCCCGGGAAACCCCCCGGGCCCCCCCGGGGGCCCCTTAAAACCCCCCCCCCCCCAAACCCCCTTTTTCCCCATTCCCCCAAAACCCCAAAAAAAATTTTCCCCTAATTTTAAAAAAAATTTTCCCCCAAAAAAATAAAAAAATCAAACCCCCCCCAACAGGGAAAAAAAACCCCAAAAAACCCCCCCCTTAAGCCCCCCAAAAAAAAAATTTTTCCCCCCCTTTAAAAAAAAAACCCCTTAAGGGGCCCCCAAAAAAAAAACCCTTAAACCCCTTTAAAAAACCCAAAAAAAAAAAAAATTTTAAAAAACCCCCCCCCTTTTTTGGGGAAAAAAAACCCCCCCCCCCCCGGCCCCCCCCGGGGCCCCCCCCCCAAAAAACCCCAAAGGGGCCCCTTTTTTTTTGGGGGAAAAGGCCCCCAAAAAAAAAACCCCCCGGGGGCCCCCCCCAAAAAAGGGGGGACTAGGTAGGTATTCCAATGGAGACGTTGTATGTGTATGTCTACTTATCGTTAGTTCTGGACGCTACCTCCCAAAGGTGAGAAAGGCGATCAGATATAAATGTGTACGAAATCGCCATCATCAATTTAAAGGAAGAGATAGAAATACTTTTTTACAATTCCTCAGGAGAAGAATTTCTCTTATGTTTATCATTTTTGTTTCAAAAGGAAGACATCTAACTGGCCTTCAGAGCCAAGTGGAGTTATCAACTATATATAAAATTGAAGTTTGGCTGGATGTTTGGTTAACTTGTGTCAAGTTAACCACTGACTTTAAACACAGCTTCACAACCCACAATAACCACACCAAACTTACTAAATCGCTACACTAAATTGATTCAAGTCAAGAAGTGTTACTTGGAGACTTTCTCTGCTGTGTCTGGTGGTACAAATACGGCACTTGCTGTTGCGATGGGAATTATTCTCTCTCCCCAATCCCAAGGGATATATATATATATATATATATATATATATATATATATATATATATATATATATATATATATATATATATATATATATATATATATATATATATATATATATATATATATATATATATATATATATATATATATATATATCCTCTTGGTCAATCTTTCCTCACTCATTCTCTCCATGTGCCCAAACCATTTCAAAACACCCTCTTCTGCTCTCTCAACCACGCTCTTTTTATTTCCACACATCTCTCTTACCCTTACGTTACTTACTCGATCAAACCACCTCACACCACACATTGTCCTCAAACATCTCATTTCCAGCACATCCATCCTCCTGCGCACCACTCTATCCATAGCCCACGCTTCGCAACCATACAACATTGTTGGAACCACTATTCCTTCAAACATACCCATGTTTGCTTTGAAGAATGTATGTGAGAAATACTTAGAAAAGCAAATGGACTTGTATGTAGCATTTATGGATCTGGAGAAGGCATATGATAGAGTTGATAGAGATGCTCTGTGGAAGGTATTAAGAATATATGGTGTGGGAGGCAAGTTGTTAGAAGCAGTGAAAAGCTTTTATCGAGGATGTAAGGCATGTGTACGTGTAGGAAGGGAGGAAAGTGATTGGTTCTCAGTGAATGTAGGTTTGCGGCAGGGGTGTGTGATGTCTCCATGGTTGTTTAATTTGTTTATGGATGGGGTTGTTAGGGAGGTGAATGCAAGAGTTTTGGAAAGAGGGGCAAGTATGAAGTCTGTTGGGGATGAGAGAGCTTGGAAAGTGAGTCAGTTGTTGTTCGCTGATGATACAGCGCTGGTGGCTGATTCATGTGAGAAACTGCAGAAGCTGGTGACTGAGTTTGGTAAAGTGTGTGAAAGAAGAAAGTTAAGAGTAAATGTGAATAAGAGCAAGGTTATTAGGTATAGTAGGGTTGAGGGTCAAGTCAATTGGGAGGTGAGTTTGAATGGAGAAAAACTGGAGGAAGTAAAGTGTTTTAGATATCTGGGAGTGGATCTGGCAGCGGATGGAACCATGGAAGCGGAAGTGGATCATGTGTGTGTGTGTGTGTGTGTGTGTGTGTGTGTGTGTGTGTGTGTGTGTGTGTCAGTTTCTCTATCTAGATTAAGATATGAAGTAAACACAGGTGAGAGCTGTCGAACTTTATATCCCTAACGTTTCACACTGTACAGAAACTTTCCTCAGAAAGAATAAGTTAGAAACAATAACACAGGACTGTACATCTTCGCAGGCCACACACCCCCATCTCGCTGGACGCCTCATCGTGTTCCTCCCTGGTCGTCTTCCTCCCACACCTTCCTTCAAGTCTCCAATTCTACCCCGACATTCTATTACTCCACTTTTCACTGTTGGTCTGGCCCAGCATACGAAACCATCATGGATGATGCTCAAGACCACTTCTCATGTTATCGTTTGCGTTGCTCACCGTTTCTGAGCTGAACATTCTTTATTGATTTATAGCATGATAGGAAAGGTTTCTGAGATGCCAGGGATTAAATTAGCCTTATCACAGGATAATATGGAATCACATTACCTCCAAAATCAATGTAAATTATCTCCGTACAGCAATTTTCGAGTAAAAATTTCGATTTCGCTTTCAGTCCTCGATGCGTGATTCCTTAGATTTGATTCCTTGATAATACAGATATGTTTTCTTTTCGGTCATAGTCTTAATGCGATTCCTTTTCTCATTGTTAATGCTAAAAAGAATCAGAAACTATATCTAGTTTCTTCGATAATACTCTGGGTTTACATACAGCGTAGTGTATCCTATAGTGATTCGTTCTCTATGAGAGACCAGTTCTGAAAGAACGGCAGAATGAGAAGTATAGTATGGTAACATACTATAACATACATTGTTTGCTTTTTTTAACTTATTATTCTGAATGGATCATACCATGATGACAATGGACCAAGGAATTTTTCTTGTACCTTGTTTCAAATGTTTTCTCCTCTCACATGCCTGTACAGTATATGAAATATCAATACTGCATCTAATGAATTTATTTGGCCTTAAGCCCATCACAAACATCCTTAATCGTGTTATGAAGCAATTGTAGATTGGAAACTTAGCTAATCCGAACTTTCTGAATACAAAAAGGGAGAGAAACTTAATCATTTATATCTTATATGCATCTTGTGCAGATTGGTACATTCAAGTCGGAGTTTTGATGTGGTACTTCAGATAAGAGTTCCTCTCACTCTCCTTTCTTTATACTGCAAAGCTGTTGGAAAGGAGGCTGTATCCATATAAATCCAGAGCATTCAGTATTTCAAGCAGTGGTGTTTACCTTAATTTTGCTTATAATCGTTTTCTTCTATAAACAACCACTTTGAAATAAAAAAAGGTTTTGAATGATTTATGGCAAACTATAACAATCTTTTATTTCTAACATTTCAGACCCTGATGATACTGATTGATGAAAACTTGATGAAGTTTGTCCCAGAGATTCTCTCTTCTTATATACGAATACCTGACATTTATGATATCACTATAGTACCCACTTAAATAAATCTAGCGTTTTCCTCTTTGCTCAAACATTTATTCGCCTTTCCAGTCTCGAACTGATTAACTTATAAGATAGGTATAACAAGATTATTGTCATATCCTCCAGCTAAATACTGATGTAACTTAGAAATCTTAGAAGATTAAAGAGTTGATGATATCAAGAGACTTAACTGTCATTTTCTTGTCTATATTAAACCAATCACTGTCTATATTTTATGTCTATATTTTGCCTAATGTAGTAAACTAACAATAAAAAACTTTGTCATCAACTATACACTTATATCCTCCATCATTTCATTGTTTGACGTTCTTCATTGATTCACTGTATAATGATCTTTGTGTCAGGTTGTTAGAGTAAGACCAGAGTTATATAAGACTGAGTTACTACATTACTCTGATTGCTTCGTATATATACAGTGCAAGTGTGATCATAAGGTTGTTACAAATTTCTGTTATTTTTTGCTTGTTGCTCAAGTAAATCATTCTAAATTCAATTTCAATTCATATTCTAATTATTTAGATTAGATTCGATTTGCCGATTGTGCAGTTGTTATAACAATATATCAGACTATCAATGCGATTTTTATGTCAAATAAAACGAATAAGAATTCCTCTTAGTTCTAATAATTACTGATAATCAATGTCTACAAATATTCTGTCTTAAAAAACGACAAATTGTGAAATATTCTAGCGGCTTATCATAAGAATTATAACTTACAAATTTTCCAAAGCTTTTCTCTCGATAATTCACATCATCTTCGTGGTAAGTCATGAAAGTCAGAGGTGTTTACTTCCATGAAACATTCCTAAGGTTATTACGGCTACAGAACCAACCACTGTTAAATTCTAAAGTTTTTGATTCCATAACATAAGCACTAATGCCTGTAAAAAAAAAAAAAAATAAACCTGTCTGATCTCATTTCGTGAGCACCAAATTAATGTCAGAACCCAACCGAGCACATCTCCAGAAATACGGTCTAATGAGATATCTCAACCGTATCATACCCGTGCTGTACAACCGTATCATACCCGTACTGTACAGCCGTATCATACCCGTACTGTACAACCGTATCATACCCGTACTGCACAACCGTATCATACCCGTACTGTACAGCCGTATCATACCCGTACCGTACAGCCGTATCATACCCGTACCGTACAGCCGTATCATACCCGCACCGTACAGCCGTATCATACCCGTACCGTACAGTCGGCATGAAGTATGATAACATATCTCTGTGCTTTCATGACTGTTAACAATGACCTACACTTTCCAAATTACAGACAGACAGATGTAGAGACAACAACAAACAGAAATACGATGAGAGATGAGCGTGTATCAGGAGGAGGCCAGCAACATATATCCAGGGCAGTTGGACTCGAGCCGGGGACCGGAACTGTTTCTGTTTACGAACCATTTTCACCGGTCGACACCTCAAGAATACAGAGAAAGTCTTTAAGGACGTGATGTCTGAAGGCGAATGAATCTTTCTCCATACAGGAAAGTATTTTCTTCGTCTACAAGTCTGTCCTGCGGTTCCTTCAAGTTCCTTCACCAACCTACAGCGGCTCAGGACACCGCACGAAAGACCTTGAGGACTACAATAACACAGTAACTTAATGTTGTGTCACGCACGCAGCCCGCGGCCAGGGTAACTAACTCTCCAGCCTAACCCCAACAGAATGCTGACTTAAAATTTTTGTTTACTAACAGATATTCGCTTTTTCTGGGTGTTGGGAAGGAGATATGCTCAACACATCTCTGATATGATGATTGTTTCACTGTCCTTCACTCTCTGATATTGTTAAAAATACCGAGATCGCTGGTAATGGCCGTTGCCATCAAATCAACATGATATAAAACATTTTGATCCAAACTTTCGTAATTTTTGATTTATCTGGAAAGAGAAAATAAATGTTTATTTCAATCATCTGTCCAATGTATGGAAACATTGTTCGTACGATTTTATTTAACTCCAGTTTCACACACTCGGTATGTAAATAAGTACATATTTCTGAAGTCATTCCTGAGGTCCTCGTATCTGGTGCCGATGTTTACGTCTCAACCCTTGGATCTTGTCGTAACCTGTGTTCCGACAGTGTCCAAGTCATAGATCTTGTCGCAGCCTGGGTTACTAACTCTCTGACGTATTGGTCTACATCGTCTAGATCCTCGCCTCTTCCTTCGACCACTGGAACGTGGAGGAGGATCCAGTATCCTTTGAAACGTAGCAGCAGGAGGACCTCGGCAACTCGTGGAGACGACTCACCGACGACGTCTGGCGTAGGAGACGTCGGCGACGTAGCCCTCGTCGCCGATGACGGAGTAGAGCACCGTCTGAACACGTCCGTCGGGGAGCAGCACGTAGTAGCGTCCAGCCGTGGCCTGGCTGTCCCGGGACTCCTCATGGCCGAAGTCGTTGCCGGATTCCTCGTCCAAAACTCCATACTTGTAGTCGTACAAGGCCGAGGTCTGCGGAGGCAGGATAGTTGTGCAATGCTGGGGTCTGTAGAGCGGAAAGGTAGGATAACATTTTCCTCTGTCAGGAGAGATAATAATGACCAGATCTGTACACTGAGGTGATCTACTGATGGATTTATGACAGGTGACTGTAGACTGTGCATCCTCGGCTCGTCTGCATAGTGTCGTCCCTTAAGGACACGAGTGTAGCAGGAGAAGAAGCGAGTATACTCACATCAGGATATGTCGGGGCTCGGGGATCTGCAGGGTGGCCATATACTACCACCAACGCCGCCAGTAGCAACACAAGAAACACCTGACGGAGGGGATATAAGAAATATGATTGGCTGCTTTGTGAATCTTGAGGGGGATAACAAGGCGAGAGTAAAGAAATTGAAGAAAAATTGTCGTAAAAAAATTCTAAAGGAAGCGAGTGATGTATGACAATGAATGCAGAAAAGTCACAGAAGAAAACAATGTTTAAGAAAGACGAAAGTCGTTAGGGAAATTTCTAAGCATTGATGAAGCAGAAGGCCAGACAAAAAAAGAAAAATGCTGTGTGTGATGATTGCACAGAAGAATGATTATAGTATAAAACGTTGGAGAGACGGTAGAAAATATGGGATACAGACGAGCAGGAAATGAAACGAAGGGACGAAGGTGGAGAATGTGAGGAGATATAGAAAAAACTAGAAAGAAAATATAACACTAGACGAACATTAAACACTGTCTGTGAGAAGAGTTAAGATCAGTTTAAGGTTTCATTATGAGGACGAACTGACATAACGAAGATCGCATCTAAAAGTTTAAAGCACATTGTATGAAAGCTGAAAACAAAAGGGAAGCCCAGGAATGTACAGAGAGAAACTGCTTTTGAAAATTAAGAAACTGTAAGCCATGAATTTTATACGTCTGATGGAGCCCTAAGCATCACGAACACAGAATGCACACCAATACACCACACACGTGAAATAGCGTTGCTACAGACCAGACCGAGTGTGGGGAGTCGTATGCCAAGTTACAAAGTTTGTTTACACTCAAACAGAAGGAGGTACCATTACTACCAGCCGAGAAAGGGCAAGGTACGAGGTCGGTAAATGTTGAAACATATCCAGTGGAGGTGAGGAGGTTCTTGAAGGAGCTACACTAGCACAACACTCATATTCTAGATTATATTGGTACTTACAGAGTACATGAAGACCTCTAGAGAACCAGTGGAAAATTCAGAAACATATATGACAGAAATGCAACAAATAGAGTTGAGGCCTCACGAGTGTAAAAATAGGTAGTAATGAATAGGTCTCTATAACACACACACACACACACACACACACACACACACACACACACACTCACACACGAGCACCTGAACCAACATGGCCTCCTCACCTTGATCATACTCGGTCGTCTTCACTTCGCAAGAATAACTAAAGCCCCGGGGCGCCGTCATGTAGCTTATATCCCAGCATGCCAAGGATAATGTGACCCCCCCCCCCATGCCATCCACGCCCACGCCCCGCCTTCACACCAACATAACACGCATGACACGGACACGGTCGTGGAGGACAGCAAGGACAGTGTTTTCCTGAGGATGTCGGGGGAGGAACAAGTGTGTGACTGGTTTTTGTGCGACAGAATAGGGAGAGGGAGAGGGGAGGCGGGAGGAAGTGGCAGACTTAGGGAGATGATATGCCAAAGAAGCAGAAGACCCTGGACGATGGGAAGACGAAGATCGCCAAAAAATATGTTTAGCAGATGATTTAAAGTCATTAATGAAATGAAACTTTAGAATAAAAGGAGGAGGAATCGACGTAAAATTGAGTATAACTTACAATTAACACATAGATTATGTATAGTTGGTGCACACTTGATAAGGAGGGCACGATGTATGGCAAGGATATGGCAAGGATAACACAAAGTGGAGAGTTGAGAACGTAACGTAAGTATGTGGTTAATTGCGTCAACGTTGCCTTCGTCTTGTTGCCACTGACGTAAGTCGGGAGTCTCAAGGTCAAGTGGCGGGAAGAGGTTATGGTGTAGAGTTGCAACATAGAGTGACAAGTGGGGTTGAAGTGCCTCAAGTAGGTTTGTGATGACTCAAATACGATACAGAGTGAACTAGATGGGTTCTAGAGTGGTCAATGTGGGTCTCAAAGATATGAATGGGCTTTGGGCTGACCCAAGTGCTTCTACAAGCAAGTGACATTGCTTGGCTTCTGAGGAGAGACTTGCAATCCACAGCTAACGTCCTAAATCAAGCAGTTATGAGCAAAAGGAAAAGGAAAAGAGAAAATATGATATATCCGTGTCTGTTTATGTGTGTCATTACCTATTCGTAGATATTCATGTATACACCACTGTGAGGGAGTTGTATACTCGAGGGGCTCCATCTTGTGTGTGTGTGTGTGTGTGTGTGTTTACTATTTATGATTGATAATCCTATGTTACGACGAGAGTTTTTTCAACTGATGTTGTCCAGTCTCCTAACCTTGTGAGTATATATGTGTGTGTTTGTGCCCCTGAGTGTGCATTCACCACCCACGTGCATTGCTGAATGTGTATGTGCGCGTGTGTGTCAGCATGTATAAGTGTGCACATGTATAGCTTCTCTGCCACCAGACTCAAACCTGTGACCAATAGCCAGCCTGTGACGCCCGACCAACAGCCAAACTGTGACCCCGGATCAATAGCCAACCCGTGACCCCCTCACCAACTTTGAGGTCCAAGCCGCTGGAATCTTCGCCAGTTAGACAAACGTATGTATCAGTGTTCGCAGGTCCATATATATACAAACCTTCGACAGTCAGGATCGAACCCGGGACCCCTGTGCAACAGGCGGGAGAGCTACTGCTAGGCTATGATCGCCGCTAATAAGGAAATGACAATTCGAATACTATGTACTATGTACTCGAATACCCTTCCACAGCATGAAAGTTTTAATTTTCATGTGAAACACCGTGAATTTTGTGCGTCCCTACAAATATTACCTTAAGATCTTCTTATATGTGAAAAGTCCAATTGTGTTTGTGTGTTGATGCTAGGTTGTGCCCTGATCCCTGTGAAGATTGCCTCGGCGATTCCCGTGCTTGTCAGCGCTTTAGAGGTCTTCCCACGCCACAAGGATATTTTCTTGTCTTCTGCTCTTCGGCGAGGACGTTCTGAAGCAAAATGATCTAATGTCAGGAAAAAGTGTAACTCCGATGACGCTTACTGTTTTTCTTAATTGATTATGGATGCATGTGCTCTCTCTCTCTCTCTCTCTCTCTCTCTCTCTCTCTCTCTCTCTCTCTCTCTCTCTCTCTCTCTCTCTCTGCTTGTGTGAGTCTCCGGCATTGCAGGAGAGTACGCACATATAGTATATGTATCTAACATACGTGCGTAAACACATATGTATCAGTATCTGAGTTTATCGTTCGTGAGGTCAGGTGAGGCGGGGAGGAAGGGTAAGCAGATTTCAGAGTAGCAGAGAAGCAGCAACAGCAGCAGGATGGAAGCAGGTAAAACAAGATAGATCATCAGAGAAGCAGAAGAGGCATAGCTCAGACCCACAGATAGATGCGGCCTGTCAACTACGCAGTTACAGAAGATTTCAAAACATTAGAACTTCCAACAGACGTAAGCTAACAGGGGACAGGAAATGGCTGAGCAAAAACGTAGGAAGACATATGACATGGGAGGCAGACTGTATGTTTTCTGTAACGTAACGAGAGACTGATCATTGACGGAAACGTTTGGTGTCAGAGCCATGCATGGTGACAGTGAGACGTGCCATCAACCAAGAGATAAACACCATAGTGAAGCAGACGCCCTACAGCAACGACTCAACCCCGTTACCTCCGAGTGCTCACCGTCACCACAGTCACCTTTATTACCACAACCACCCAAGACTCCACTACCACCACCACCACCACCAACAGTATCAGAAGCACCAACAGCTGAGCCAATGTCTTCCTCCCCTTCACTTAACATGTACCGCAAACATCAGTGATCTATATACATGTACCTATCTCAACTGTACAGGGAGGGAGTTCTGCACTGGTAGAGCCCCGTCTCTTGAACTTTCTATACTGTCACACAACTTTTTAAATTTCTTTATCCACATTTACGAAATCATCGTTCAGTTAGCTCCATTCCTCCACCACTCTTGTGCAATAAAAGTCTTGTTTACATCCTTTTTAACAAGTTTTTGGCTTAATCTCATGTTCTGTCCTCTGGTTGTTGTCTCCCTACATCTTGCAACAAACTGTCCACTGTCCACCTCATCAGTCTTGTTTTAAAGCATGAAGGTTGTGATCAGGTCACCCCTCACTTTTTTCTCTACCTTAGTGGGCAAATTTAAGGCCTCGATCCTTTCCCTGAAACACACATCTGGTACCATCTATGTTGTCCTACTCTGAGCCTTCTCTATCTGCTCCCTGTGCTTCCTGAAGTTCTCTGACCAAACGTGAGGGACATTCTGGCTGAGGCCTTGCCTAGGAGGCCAACAACTCTCTGGTTAATATTACCTTATCCATATGTTGGATCACCATTCTAGTATCTGCCAGCTTATGATGTGCTTCCTTTACTATTCACTTAATGTAGGACTATTGGCGACAGGTTAGAGACGATATCAACTCCCAAGTCCCTATGAAACACACACACACACACACACACACACACACACACACACACACACACACACACACACACACACACCAGCTTAGGCCGAACACCCATCTATTGACTAGCCCCTGGAGGAAGATACATAGCTGGCTTGAGTGTAGCCAGACTACGACGCCCATAATGAGAACTTTGATTACGTTCACACTCTTGGACTCGTGAGCATTCATCATCGTAGCTGGGGACGGCAACCACTAGGGGAAGGAGCAGACGAAACTGGAGATGGAGGGATGGAGTGAATGATATTCTAAGTACTTGGGTACTGAACATGCAGGAAGGTGGAAGGTGTGCACAAGATCGAGTGAAATGAAGACATTTGTTGTGAGGGGCGTCGCGCTGTCAATGGGCTGAATCAGGTATGGAAAGGTCTGTGGGGCCTGGATGTGGCTAGGGAGATGTGATTTTGGTGCATTGCACATGACAGCTAGATGATGGATGTGAGTGAGTGTGGCCTTTTCAACGTCTGCTCCTGGCGCTCCATCGCTAACACGGGCAACGATGAACACGTATGAAAGAAAAGAGAAATTGAGCAAAGTTCTGGCAAGCGCCGCTGAAGGGCAGCACCAAGTATGACGTCAGCAGTAATTGGGCGGACCCCTAGTGAGACGTCATCAGAGTGCCACCAGAGGGCGTACCCCCTAGTGTGACGTCAACTGTCGGTCCAGAGGTCAAGGGAAAGGTCATCCTCAGGTTAGGTGTCAATAACTAAATTGGTGGCCTCGTCAAAAGCCGCAGTGATGCAAATATTTACTTGGAAAGTTAATATCCAGCGAATGTGAATCTCTCTCTCTCTCTCTCTCTCTCTCTCTCTCTCTCTCTCTCTCTCTCTCTCTCTCTCTCTCTCTCTCTCTCTCTCTCTCTCTCTCTCTCTGGACGTGTAATTACTTCCATGTAATTTGAATGGTATTGGTAGGGAATGCTTTACACCTGTAGAACTCCATCTCTTGAACGTCTACTAAAACATAACATTTTATCTACATAAATGTTATCATTGTTCACTTCATTACTCAGGTTATTCCGTACATCTACTGTTCTCTGACAATATGAAAGTAATTCTTTGCATGTTTTCTGACAAGTTTCTTACTTAATTTGATGTTCTGTTCTCTTATTGTTCTATCTTCACATCTTTCAAAGAACCGCTCCTTGTTGACATCACAAAATTGGGTTAGAAACTTGATGGATTTGATCAAGTCACTCCTTACTCCTCACACTTTTTGGTGGGCAAATTTATGGCCTTAACCTCTCGCTGTAACTTCGCTCCTTTAATTCTGGTACCATCTTTTCAGGCCTGCTGTGGATATCACGTATTGTTCTTAGTTTTTCTTGAAGTGCAGCGACCAGACCAAACACGCATGTTCACGTCTTTACCTACTGTAGGTGAAGACACTCTGATAAATGTTTCCATATCAGTGTACCTCAATGTGATTCTAATATTTTACAGCAAACAAAATGTCTATTTTACAATTCTCTTAAGATTAGAGCCTGGCGACAAAGTCCCACTCACGCACAGATCACTATTGCTAATGTTCAGGTAGATGAAGATCAGATGAAGGCCTTATTTAACTCTGTCCCTTCCTCGTTACTCTCCCTTTTGCTCGGCTTGAATTTCTTCCCACATGTATCAGGCCAACTTTGGAACTTGTTTAGGTCCCCTTATAAGTTGATGCAATTTTTCCTCGCTTTTTACTTTCCTTATGACCTTGGCAGCAACCGCAGACAAATCAGATTCATTCTTTCCAGTAGTTCATTTACACAGATCAAGAAGAACAACGGTCCAAGGACATAACCCCCCCCCCCCCACGAGCGACTCGAGCCCATGTTGGGAAAGGTCTGACATGCAACCTTTGTTACCTTCTCCTGAGGCAATTATCTGTCAGTCGAAAGAGTCTCTCCCTTTATCCCGGCTTGAAGATCCAGCCTCATATGTGGTACAGTGTCAAATGCTCTCTGGTGTGTGCTAACACAAGGTTCCAACGACGAAGCAGCACACATCCGTAGCACTTCAGCTGTATACCGTCAACACCTGAAAGTCTCAACACACATCCTCAGCACCTGAGTCTGTCTCTACCAAGACCATCGTTTATTCTCTTCCCTTAAAGTGGAACACCCCCTCTACCTTGCGCGGCACTCCACACCCCACCGCGCTTACCGCGCCTTCCCCAGGAGCCCAGACAAGTGCCACCGTCCCTATGACACGACCTACAGTGTTAACTAACCACTAAACTCTCTTAGGCTTACCATCGACCTAAACCTCAGACTCGCCGTGTCTGTGAGGCCATCCATGATGGACTTACTCCCTGATGTATAGTCAGTCATTTTCACGACGTCTACATATGGAACTTCTCCGTTTTGCCGAGACCTAGTGGTCATATTCCATAACTCTATGCGTTATGGCCTTAAGATAAGAAAATGTAATTCAGGTTTTGATTTGCATATCGAAAGTTGAAGACGCTGGTTCTTCCCTGGGGAGGCTGGGGTCCTTGTAGGAAGTTTCTGCATGACAAAGTGGAGCCAAAGTCTTCAAATATTTACGATGAACTTTGACCTTCCATTAATGAAGGAATTTGCTCCTTCTACAGATGACGTTGGTGCCACAGAGAGAAGAGAGATAATGCCAGAGAATTAAAAAATGGGAAATGAAATGATGAAGAGAAGGGCAGAGGAAGATGATAAGATTAAGCAAAGGTTTATATGAAGAAACCAGAACGCAGGAGAGAGAGATCAAAACATTCAAGAGTGAGATAAAACAGAGATTATGAATAAGTCAAACGTGAGGTTTGAAAGACATAAAAGATCACAAAGGCAGAGACGAGATGAGCAGAAGGTGAAGAAGCCAAGGACAACAACAGAACACACTCTTGATATAAAGACAATTCACACACGAAGCAATAACCACAATAGCAGTCGTAAGGGAGGATGTACGTATTAGGAACTTAGAAGAACAGCACAGTTGTGGCAGGAGCAAACATAGCACCAGTGTCAGTGTCACCAACAGGAGCAATATCAGCTGCAGGATGAGTGTCAGAGAGGCAGTGGGTGCTGGAGCAGTACCACCCTCCTGCTCCACCTGACGGAGGCAAACATAAAGAGGATATCGTTCGATGGCTCTCCCTCCGCGATGTCCTCCCCTCTTGACCTGTGCAGTCTTACCCTGAGGTCATGGGTCATGTCTCGGATTTACATCGTCCTTCTGCTCTCTCTCTCTCTCTCTCTCTCCCTCTCTCTCTCTCTCTCTCTCTCTCTCTCTCTCTCTCTCTCTCTCTCTCTCTCTCTCTCTCTCTCTCTCTCTCTCTCTCTCTCTCTCTCTCCCCTCACACACACACACACACACACACACACACCGACCGTCCTCCAGGCTTACTGTTAACTTGAGCAATTTAACTTTCTCAGTGGAGAGGAGGCCCCCCCCCTTGACACCCCCCCTTCCCCAGGCCCGGGGCTGGACTGACCGTCTTTTCAGCGGTGTTAGTGTGTCTGCGGTGGAGGAGCACTTGGAGTCTGTGTTACTTAAACTTGGTCCATATCATTTGTCTGTAACGTTCCATGAAGATAGTAGACTTGTGAATATTATCATGTTGGTGTTACCGGACTCCGCTTGCTTGTGGCTACAACGCGAGTGTAGACTTACTGTGGGTGAGGTTAACCATCTACACCGCGAGTGTAGACTTACTGTGGGTGAGGTTAACCATCTACACCGCGAGTGTAGACTTACTGTGGGTGAGGTTAACCATCGTCAGTGGATAAAGGCAACCACAGTGTCGTCGAGGACCTTGCTCCAGAGGAGTCCATATTTCCCTTCCCCTAAGTGTAGCGCAGCCGTAAGCCTACAGGAGCCCCATTAAAGGGGCGCTGGGGGTTATTCAGTTTCTAAATTCTGCTCCACGCAGGAGCAGAACAAGGTGCGCTCCTTTGGGGCATGCACAGGATACACTAAAATGGATTGTTGTTGAATATGATATTATGAATCACCAGAGTATATGAAGGTGTTATGAGAAACTATAGCACAGTGTGTGAGGCTTGTCTGTGGATGGTACACAATGGCGTTAGTAAATCAAAAGTGACAGCTCGGGAGTGGATGTGTACTATGTTCATGACGCTATAACACTAAAGTCGGGACGGCAATTACGTACAACGTCAGATAAATTCTTTTAAGAGACAATTTGCTCGTGCGAAAACTAAAAAAAAATATCGATATTCTCTTTGTGTAATAGCAACTAGAGAAAAAAGAGAAAAACAAAATGTTTTGTCAAATATCATTAGACAGATGAACCCTGAGTGTTGATGTAGTCTCCTTGGCAACCGTTGGAGTCTAGCTTGGATTATGGCCGTAAAAGTTAAATGTTTAAAGTCAACAAAATTTTCAATATTCCCTTAAAAAAAAGGACAAAAGCCGAACCACTGTAAAGAGCTTATTTATAAGCCAAATAAAAATATGAACATTGGAGAGATGAAAACGAATATATATATATATATATATATATATATATATATATATATATATATATATATATATATATATATATATATATATATATATATATATATAGTGTTTTATGGACGAGGAGGGTGAGCACAGTGCGGTTGAGAGAGTTGTGTTGTGGAAGATATAATGAATGTTAGGTGAGGGAGGGGAGATGCAGGATTGTGTCAAGAGTTTTATTGGGCGAGTCAAGCATGTGCGCGAGTAGGAAGGGAGAAGCGAGTGGTTTCAGCTGAAGGTGGTTCTGCATCGACGGTGTATGATTTCACCATGACTATTTAATCTATCTATGGATGCGATTGTGAGGAAAGTTAATGTGAGTCTTGGACAGAGAGGCAAGTTCACAGAATGCTGAAGGTAGAGGGGAGGGAGGAAGTGAGTCAGTTGCTGTTTGCAGATGACACATCTCTGACGGCAGACACGAAAAAGAAACTCCAGGAGTTGATGACAGAGGTTAGGAAAGTGCATGAAGAGAGACGACCTTCAACAATTTTTCTTTTAATATCATCATTAGATATGAAGACAAGGTGGCAGCTGTTGTCGTCAATTTCGTGATAAAAATCTTTAACAAGACAACAACAACAAAACAACTGAACTCTACTCATTCCAAGCACCTACAGTTCGCTTATGTTCATAAGCTCTTGTTTCAGTGTCATCTTGTCTCACCAGTATACCAGTGTAAATTGTCTCTCACCAGTATACCACAGTAAACTGTCTCTCACCAGTATATCAGTATACATTGTCGAAACAATCTTTGTAAGTCACCTGTGTCTCTTGTATCTTTGTGCTTGTTTCTCATGAACATATGCTCTTGGTATATTGTATATCTAAAAGTTATTCCTGTTTTTGTTAAGTTTCCCTTAGTCTATACACAAATTATGATAAGGTAAAACATTTTTGTTTTGTGACCAGAGATGACATTTGATCTGCCTGAACGAAATGGTTTTCCAGCTGCTAGATATGCATTGAAAGTGAAATACTTTGGATGATACAGATTTTATAAATTTTCTCTTGTTTTTTTTTCAATATCCTAATTAATATACGAGAGGTGACGGACCCTGTGTACCTTGAAAAAACACCTGCCCTAAATACTGGCACAAGACTCGTCGATGCAGCACCAGGAGAAGACTTGCCCTTGCCAATGATGGGAGACTCACCGAAGCAGCACCTATATCAGGAAGGAAATTCCAGTCTGAAGGATTATGGTTATAAATGGTCCGTGTGAGACGTGTGTGGCGGGCTTCTCCTGCCTCGTGCTGGCGGGGGTGTGTGTGGCGGGCTTCTCCTGCCTCCTGTTGGCGGGGGGCTTCTCCTCTCTCCTGCTGGCGGGGGCGTGTGTGGCGGGCTTCTCCTGCTTCCTACTGGCGGGGGGAAGTGGGCGCGACGAGCTTCTCCTGCTTCTTGCTGGTGGGGGTGTGTGTGGCGGGCTTCTCCTGCCTCCTGCTGGCGGAGGTGTGTGTGGCGGACTTCTCCTGCTTCCTGCTGGCGCAAGGAAAGGGACGCGGGGGGCTTCTCCTGCTTCCTGCTGGCGGAGATGTGTGTGGCGGATTTCTCCTGTCTCCTACTGGAAAGGCTTCCTGACACATTGTGATCATGTTGCTCCTTCCATGATGGTCTATGTCTTGCATCACAAATTTCTACAGTAGACAGGCAGCTAGCAGCCGTCCTTCAGGCAGCTACCAGCCGTCCTTCACAATCCAACCCACCAGTTCCCAGAACTGACCATCATGTCGCCAGACTTAACATCACCACCAGAGGGATGTCGTAGTACTAACAGCCATGTACAGATGGTTACTGTAACCTCCAATCTCGCCTCCGATTCATCTGTGGTCGAAGTGAGTAGAAATGAGTAGAAAGTGGAAAGTATTTCCTCGTCAGTAATGAACCACAAGACCACTGGTCATCATCATGTTAGCCTCAGGCAAGGTGAGGCTCATCTCGTGTTGTGTCCTCTGTGATAACATGATTCCCCTTCCTTGTGATACACCTGAGTGAATATCTTCATCAGACATTGTTCCACCTGCCTGGCTCTACCTGCCAAGACCACATGGTTCCACCAGCCAACACTTGTTTTCTCTTTTCGTTTTTTTCTTCAATTCATATTCCTACTTTTTCCTTAATGTTTTATCTTGCCACTTTTCTATTACCACTTCATACTTTACTTTGAAATATGGTTTTGTAAAATACAGAAAGACAGAGTCCATTGTGTTCCCTTTTGGTAAAGTTTCCTCAGTCATTATAATGTCATTATCGTGCATTAGTAATGGTATCTACGTACACTTACCTGGTACAATACTGGTGGTTTTCCTTCATTAACTAAACTGTAACCAATACGTGTCTCCATCATGTATTTTGTTGTCACACTTTCAGATATCTTAAACATTAGCTGGTCTTAAATGCTTGAGAATTAGCTTGGAATCTCCTGTGCATTGGTATATATATACCATTTAGTTTGTATCTGCTGTATTGAACTGTTCTATGTGTCGTCACAAAGAGAAAGAGAAAGAGAGAAACAGACAGCCAGAGAGAGAGAGAGAGTGAGAGAGAGAAGGGGGGGGAGGGAGTCATCGTCCATGATGAGCCTCAACTTTTATCCTGGGAATAAGCAAGATAAAACCCTCCACTGAATACACCTTCTCGTGAACACAGCGAAAGTTCTCACCAGCAGCGACAGACAATCGTTACCACACGAAGTATCTGAACTAGAGAAGATAATCCTCAGTTACTGAAGACACTTCTGATAAAATGTCAACACCTGGAACGGTATTGTGTGAACCGGTGGGACCCAGGTGGACCCAGGGGGACCCAGGGGGACCCAGGTGGACCCAGGGGGACCCAGGGGGACCCAGGGGGACCCAGGTGGACCCAGGGGGACCCAGGGGGACAAAGGGGGACCTAGGAAAACCAAGGATGACGTCAGATGACATCATTACCTACCTCGTTCGAGTCCGCGGGAGTCCTCACACCAAAGTTAGTCCAAAATCTAGTACAATTTGCTCGAGTTAGCCATAACTAGACGCTGCTTATGACTGACAGAGACACAGGTGGACAGGTGAAGACAAGAATAGACGGAGAGAAGCGGACGGACAGAAAGACAGATACATGGTGGTGGGGTGGGGGGACCTGACGAACAGACGGAAGGACGGACGGCTGGTGGGGTGGGGGGACCTGACGAACAGACGCAAGGACGGACGGATGTACTTAGAGAAGGAAGAATGGATGGACGGACGGAAGGACTGGCGGACGGCAGGATGGACATACTAATAGATGGAAGGAAGAAATAACAAACGAATAGATGAGAGGTCAGACAGATGGACGGACGGACGGACTGACGGACGGACGGAGGAACCACTGGTACATGGGCCCACGAGTGACGTGGAAGGTGCCACCGAGAGAATGACTCGTCAACTGAGGGAGACATACTGGGCGCCACCTCCCCGCCCATAGATCCTATGTATGAGGAGGAGCAGAGTACAGAGTCTAGACAACATACTAACACTATAACCTGCGCTGGGCGGTAGTCCTGCAGTTGGAGGTCTCTTCTAACCAGAGTTCCTCCCAGACCGCTACCAAGTAAGGAGGGAACTACAGTTGCGACGTAACCAGTAAGCCAGACAGACCCCTACCAGATGGCTACTCCTTCCGTTGTGCTGGACCCGTAAACTAGTCGCCCCGTCGCAAAGAATGGGAACTGCTGTCTGATGCCTCTACAACAATTTCTATCCGTCAAGCTTTACCGTCTCTTTGATGGACTTGTGATTACATTACTCCACACAGCGAACGTAGTGGCTGTCATTCTAAGAAATCAAGAATCCTGCACAGATGACGTAACTTTTTTCTGTGGAAGAATTGCTCCAGTTATAGAAAAGGTTGACCCGTCCTTGTATGGAGGATTGATGTCAGATCTGTATAGATTAGCAATGTACATACATACTTACAAATGTACATACATACTTACAAATGTACCTACATACTTACAAATGTACATACATACTTACAAATGTACATACATACTTACAAATGTACATACATACTTACAAATGTGATGGTTGAGTCCAAAGCGATATGACTTATCAGGTCTCTCATAGAGGTTTCCTCTGGTCGTACCGTACTCCGTAAAGTGTTAAGACCGACATCAAGGTCCAGGAGGGGTGGCAAGGTCCAGGAGGGGTGGCAAGGTATAGCACACCCCCCACAACCCCCCCCCCCCATCCCTCACCCAACACACACACACACACACACACACACAGTCATTCCCCTCGATGCCCCTGCAGCAGGTAGTGTCCGCGCGAGCACCTACATTACATATATGTTAATGCAACACTGAAGCCAGTAAAGGCCTCACGTACAGGTCTCCCAGGTCCAAGCCATCATTTTTCTGCTGACCTAACCCGCTGGTCACTTGCCTCACCAGCATGTGCCACCTACCTACACTGCCCTAATCTACCCATCCTTCTAACGACAAGCCAAACGCTCACACAAAAATACCACAACCATAATCTTTCGATGAATCAACTCGGTAAACAAGTTATGGACTTCCTCTGTCGTAGAATTATCGACGAAAATATCTCAAACATCTTAAGATCCTCCAGAAGGGCTTCAGACAGGAGTATTTATAGTAGACTTTGAGACTGTGACGTAACAAGGCTTCTCTGGGTCACCTGTGATGTGGCCAACACAAGAGTTCCAGCCCTACGGTCTGGAACAGCAGCGTTAGTGTTCCAGGCATGATGTGTGGAGGCTGGCAGGGAGGGGTGGGATGATAGGTGTGGCCAGTGAAAAACGAAGGTGACTGACGTCTATACAGGCCACGCACACATATCACCCACCCTCACCGGTAGGTGAGTGAGGGGGTTGGAGAGGGACTGTGGTCAGGAGAGACAACAAGATTATCACCTCCAACCTCCCCCCCCCACCGTTGCTGCTGCTTATGACGTGTCTGTGGCGCCACCTGCTGCCTCCTCTTCTGCTACTACTGTCTAACCAAGCAGGATCTCTGGTGTTCTCGCGACGCAACACATCGCGGGATCCTACTGAAAATATGGAACCATAAACTATATGATTGTGATCCATGTTGTGGGGTCGTCCAGCTCACCTGGGTCGACGCTCGGGCTATGTGTCCACTCGTCCTTCACAACGTAATACAATCCAGCTTATTTCGTCCATGTATCAGCAGCTGCTATGGTCAGAAGACATAAGGCATTATTCGTTCACCCAAACCCTCTGCCAACCATTCCACTGACTCGTGGTCAGTCGCTGAGGTTTATAGAACCAGACGAGACGAGTGGAGCATTAGTTTGACCCACTGAAACAGTTTGACAATTCTTGTCCGACCCACTGAGGGAGGTTACTACCTGTCGTCCTGCCCACTGATGTAGCAGAAGCAAGAAAGTGCTAATCACGGGGTATAAAGTGGTGACCACCTAGCTCAGCTCATTGTCCTGAGCTGCTGAGCAGGTGGGACGCAGACGTGGGTAGATGGTTATGCTACCAGAATAACAGCTTCAGTTATCATGAAGAAGATAAGCAATCAAATCCAAAAGTAGATCATACTTTAAAACAGTCAGTTCCACATCTGTTCGGTGTTGTTCCATTACTTAGGATTGATTCCTTCTGAGGCATTCCTCATACCACCAGTACGAAGAGGTAGTTATAGGCAGGTACGCATAGACTGAGTGGCTGAGGCAGTGTGGGAAGCCTGATAAAATGCAGCCGTTCCCCGTCATCACCAGAGTCCAAGAAAAAACCTCATCACACCAGACAGAGTGCGAGCAACTCTCTGCTCTTGTCCAGGATAATGTTTTAGTAGAATGAAACTAAAACTTTCTTGATGGGTTAGTGTCCCTTTTAGGTGCAGAGTGACTCTCTTGCTGTATAGTAACCTCTTGAAGAGGCAGAAAAATCCCTTGCAGAGGCATAGCGTCCTCTTCCAAAGGCAGAGTATTCTCTTGCAAGGGAAGAGTGGCCACTTGCATAGGCAATGCCCTCTTGCAGGGACACAGCGACAGATTACGACGAACTCTTGCAAAGGCACAGCGGTGTCTTGCAGGAAAACAGTCAGTTCATGTAAGAGGAGTTTGGCCTCTCGCTTAGGCAGAGTTCTGTTCATCCAGACAAGCGTTTGAAGAATGCAGCTGACAAGCTTGCCAAAGCTCCCCGAGGAAGAGACGAAACCAGAGTCTAGGCGACTCAGGCCATGAATGAAAGTGTTGAGAAAAATGAACCAAATGCGAGACACAAAGCAGAAAGTCAAAGAGAAAAGTATCAGTCGGTTGGTGGCAAGAAGACAACCCGTACCCTCAATCTTACGTTAGGGTGACCCCTGTTTACCCCGTGAACACGACGGTACGATTCTTGACCACGACCTTACGACCCTGGGTCACGTCAAAACCCAACCCACTTTACCCATGGGTCATACAGTCGTTTTCAACACGTTATGGAAGGAAATTTCAACTGAACATACTTGAAGACTAGACTGGCAGTAAAGGCGCTTCTGTTGAGGGTAGGGACGCCCCACGATAATCCTACGTTAAGCAAGCTGGCCGGCCAGTATACAACTGATGATGAAGGATCAACACTACGCTAAGAGCTTATGAGTTCTGCATCATAACTACACCTGATGATTTGTTGTTCATCTTTGGCTGAAAACTTGAATGATTCTCAGTGCTGGCTGGAGTGTGTCTCATTCCCTGGGTCAAATATGAGATGGTAATCCAATAACTAAGTTAGCTTGCAATTAAAGACTTATCTATACTCTGATATAATAATAGAACAGTTCTTAGGATTTCGACTTATCTAGTTTATATAATCATGTTCATTAACACTTTCTTCCTACAATGTATAATCTAATGTTAAAGATATCCACAGCATCTGATTTTGATCTGATCCATGTAAGTAATTGGCAGTACATGGCCAGGATCTGAGTTAAGAGATCGCCTGGAAGACATCAAAGAAGGTATGGTAGATGATAGTAAGACGAAGTTATCGTGAAAGTCAGTTCATATAAAGTCTCATGGGAGCACGAGGCAGCGAAACACACTCCTCACCCACATCAAGGCACAGGGCGCCCAGGTGAGCTGGAGGGGGTACCAAGTGAGTGATGATGGCTTGGCGGGGTTGGAGCAACAGGCTTGGTGAGGCCAGAGCAATATGTATAGATGGGTGTGGGAGTAGCTTTAGCGGGGCTAGACTAACAGGCTTGGAAAATTCTTTAAGGGTTTCTGGGAGGAGGTGGCTTTGTCCAAGATACAATAGAGGGAAAATGGCTTAATCTGATAGGGGGACTTACGGACTAACGTAGCAGCTAGAATATACACCACCGGTCTCCTCTTCTAAGGAATAGTAAAGCGTTGCTGAAGAGAGTGCAATGGTGCAGGATGAACGTATGATGACAACCCTTAAGTTCGTAAGTGACTGTGATACGTTGATGGTGAAACACTTTCCTGTAGAGCAACTGAGCAAAGTTCACAGGAGGAAATTAATCAGAAGAAGGTCAGAGAGCATGAGAGGATATATTTCTGTACTGGTGAGCAACTGGAACAAGTTAAGTGAAGATGGATTAAAACAAACGAGTTGATTTTCTTGAATAGTATAAGAAAGGTTGAGAGGTGGAGCCTCACAGTGGCAAGACTACCTCCACACACACACACACACACACACACACACACACACACACACACACAGGCACAGAGAAATGGGGAAGAGAGGAGGGACGGAGGGGGAGGCAGCTCAATGTAGGTCAGGTCAGATAAGGAGAGATCGGGAAGTGTGGCTGGGAAGCTCTGCTTCACCAAAGAGAGGTTCTCACTCCACCAGGCAGGCAGGAGGAGGCGTGTTGAGGGGTGGTCGAAGGGTGAGGGGGAGACTGGAGACGAGAGGGAGCACTCTATGGAAGGGTGAAGGGAGGAAGGAAAGGGACATAAAGGCAGTACCGAAGCTGGGCAGGAGGAGATATACCAAGTGAACTCATAAAACGTTCGACCCTTCTGAATTCTATGCTCGGTTGCCAGATAAACAACACTAGGAATCTCTAACCAGGTCAAACCTAAGGCAGCTCTTTTAACATTCCAGGGCCATACTGGACTCAGAACGCAAAGCTGTAATATATATATATATATATATATATATATATATATATATATATATATATATATATATATATATATATATATATATATATATTAAATTTCTACACGTTTATGAAGAGCCTTTACCTTCACCTGAAAGAAAAACACTTTATATGTCTATCGTTTCAGGTGATTTTTTTTCTTTTGGAGTTCATTATTTGTTTAGATTTTTAAAGAGATTTTCTTTGATTGACAATTCCCCCTTCCATATTCTGGCGTGTCAGCGAAGAATGTTATGAAGCTTCCATAAGATGTAGCGTGACGACGATAGCACGACTGTAATACTCTGAAACATAGAAGCATGACCCTTGAGCACGACGGTACAACCCCTTCGCTATGATGACCTGGCCTTTGACCCGGTCCTTCTAGGACAGGCCACGAAATCTAGGCCACCATACCCAAGGGTTGTAAGCAGTAGTCGTAATATCGTGTTCATGAGGTCGTACTGTCGTGCTTAAGGGTCGTACTGTCGTACTCAAGGTTCGTACCCTTGTGTTCAAGGGTCGTACCCTTGTGTTCAAGGGTCGTACCCTTGTGTTCAAGGGTCGTACCCTTGTGTTCAAGGGTCGTACCCTTGTGTTCAAGGGTCGTACCCTTGTGTTCAAGGGTCGTACCCTTGTGTTCAAGGGTCGTACCCTTGTGTTCAAGGGTATACGTATGTTTCCGCTGCTTCAGTGTCCCACCGGTAACACATCCTTGAAGCTTCCCAACAGGCGTCAGGTGAGCGTTCCCAGCCGAATCGTCCCTCTGGGTCCGTCGGCTCCGACACCTGCAGGATATCGACGCTGTTTGACCTTCTGATTTTTAGAACAGCTTGACGGAGTCAAAACCATTTTCTTTCTCCCAGAGTAAAAAGAAAGACGGGGGAACTGAGGATAAGAGAGAAAGTGCGAGATTAAGATAAACAGACAGAGAGAAAGCTAAACTTGTTTTTTCTGTATAATTTATATGAACTAGAGTGTCTGCATTGCTCATCATTGTTTGCTGACTGACTAAAGTTTCAGACAGATACTTCTCTCACACCAACACTTCTCGCGAACCACAAAGTCTCTAAAGCTAAACAAGAAATTTTCTGAGAGTAAACAAGCCAGTTATACCAACACCTGAATATTTACATCCATCACACCGTTTCCCCATTAGGTCACCGACGTGTTGACTGCCGGGCCTGGAAAATTTTATATTTTTAACCAAATGTCGCCGACTCTAGCGAGGTCAAGGCCATGACCTGAGAAACAGCAGTTCGGGAAGATGATTACATGCTATAAAATGTTATTCATTAGTCTGGTGGCTGGTCTGTCTGTCTATTTATTCGTGAGTCTCTAAGTCCGTTCGTGTCTCCATCTCCGTTCGCTTCTCTGTCTATCCATTCATCCTGTAACGACGTATCCTGTCACTACAACTCTTGAGTGTTGGATGATGATATCACACTCCCACGTAGACGCCTTGACGCAGTCGTAACTTACAGTAACTACTTACGACCTCAAGTGACCTCGGCTTACTACTCGGGTCAGAGTTGGACCCTTGAGGCATTAGCGACAGAAGACCCACTACATCTGACCTTTCACCAATGAAAAGTGTTGTAATTCCCAAGGAGACTACGTCATCTACTGAGGCCGCCTTCGTTCAGGCATTACCGTCCCGCTGAGCGGCATATCATGGCCGTACGTAAAACTGCCATTTGTGCCTCACGTCACACGTGCGCTGCGTAGGTGCCTGAATAGTCATGATAATGTAAATCCTGACTCCTGGAGCCACTGAGGATTCTTCTACTTCGGTAACAGCACGTCAGGTGACTCCTTGCACGTCCCCTCCACAGGACTAACGTTGGACGTCGCCTCCCCCCAGTCTCTAGAAGCAGCTTTAACCCCGGGGTGCACAGTCCCCACGCCTCTTGCCGCACCAAGCACAAGACCTCAGCACACCCCTTCCCTCTCCTGAAGCTAAGTGGGACTTGGAAGCCACGCATTTCTCCCACACAACCTGCCACATTTCCTCCATTTATGGCAGCTCCACGGGAATCCTGACCCCCTTCATTTTATCTTACATTACCTGACCTCTCATTCTTACCCAAGCCTGCACCACCTGTATCGGCTCACCTTGACCTACATTGTCTCTGTACTTACCTGATAAAGCACTAGGTTGTTGTTGTTGTTGCTGTTGTTGTTGTTGCATGCGTTTCCATACCGTTCCCTTGGTCAGTATTATTACAATATGATGATAACATCAACAATACCAGTACGATCCTCCGTCCTTCTGTCCGTCCGCGGCCATAACAAACCACGGAGTGAGCCCTTCAGTAACTTCTTACTTCCCGACGACGAGATCATGAGAGGCCTCACCATCCTCCAGGCGAACCAGCTCGGGCGGCAGCCTCACTAGGACTGTTGGTTGCTCGTTCTCTCACAGTCTGTGGATAGTTCAGACTGTTACTGAAATGATAATTACTGGAAAATGTACATGAGAGGAATGACTCTCTCTCTCTCTCTCTCTCTCTCTCTCTCTCTCTCTCTCTCTCTCTCTCTCTCTCTCTCTCTCTCTCTCTCTCTGCTCTGAAGTCAGAGACTACACAATCAACGCCTCTGACGCTCCACATCTATTTTCCCGACATGAAAGAGTTAACCCGTCAGGGCAACATATTGTTCTCATACCAGATAATTAACTACATCTTTTTGTCTATACCTATTAGGTTTTGTTAGTGGCTGACACTCACCTGAGCATCGGCCAGAGTTCTCTACATCTACAGCCAGGCACTAGACCATGTACATTACTGCGTTACATCAAACTACCTTGAAACGTTACTTTCCTTTCTATACACTCATGATGATGTTTGGTGGCTGGGCACCGCAGGATGCCCTGCTTGCAAGGTGGAGGGTCCTATGGTAAGGGTAGAGGACGATGAGTAAACTCCACACATGTCGTCACTACACAACTGAACATCATCAGTGATACAGCGCGTCGAACGCCCTCGCCTCTGGCCGGGCAGGTGTGGCAAGCGATGCTCACCATCTCCCGTTATGGCCAATGTTGTCGATTTTTATAATTGATGATTAAAAATCTAATTACCACCTGCTCAGTTCCCACGTCCCCCATTCCCATCCCCACCCCCTCCTTCACGACGCGCCACAAGATATATAAATAATATCTAACGTGTCAGGGGTTCTCCTGCTGAGACCTGAGTGCTAGAATGCATTTTGAACCTCATATTTAGAAACTATGATTGTCAGAAGATGGACTTAGGTTGCTCATTACTGGTCATGGAAAGACTCATTTGTTCTGGTCTTTGGAGGATCAACCACTTCTGAGAATGTGATGTTACGAGACCATGCGAGCCATTCATGATCTTGCCTTACAATACACACTTCCTCCTGGAGGATCTTACCATTACAAGATGTACTTCAGGTTTAGATGATCTTGTCCTCGTAAGATGCGCATCAACCCTGGAAGATCTGGCCTTTATTAAATACTGCACTTGAATTCGTGACCGTAAGATGTCCTTTTGTTATTGTTTCGAAGAAGAAGGTTCCTGAAAGATATCCTCAAACCCCTTGAGCAGTACGATGTGACCCTTGGGAATGATGGCATGACCTTTGACCTGACCTTTTAAGAATTGGATTAAAGGTTAGGACAGCGTATGCAAGAGTAGTTTCATCCTGCTCAACAGTCGTGCCCTCGTGTTCAAAGTGCTCTGGCGAGCTCCTGCTGTCACCACACGTCCTTACCCTCCTCCCTGCCTCCCTGCCTGAGGAGATGCTCAGGGCGCCGACCCTGGATGAAATGTTGACATCCCTCCCCCCCCCCCCCCTTTCTTCCTGGCTGACGCTCCCTTCTGCCTGGCTGACGCTGCTGGAGTCAGCATTGACACCCTCCCCTGGTGAAGCCCTGACCGTCTCTCCTGCCTCTCCCAGACACCTCACACACGGCATTCCTCTGCTGCTTCTCTGCCGTCCACGTTGATCATACTTTATTGTCTTCCTTTTTGTTATCTTATTTATTTTTCCTAACGTGTTGTCTACTTTTCTACTGACTTTTTGCAGTTATTTCTGTGTATGTTCTTACTTACCCCTTCCTCTTGTATTCTGTATAATTGTATATACTTACTTCTGTATTTCTTCGTTATTATGCAGTCTACTTTACACACACACACACACACACACACACACACACACACACACACACACACACACACACACACACACACACTAACACACACACACACACACACACACACACACACACACACACACACACACACACACACACCTCCCATACGTTCTCTGAAGCTCTCGCTTATGTACATCAATATATATATATATATATATATATATATATATATATATATATATATATATATATATATATATATATATATATATATATATATATATATGTAGAAACAGATAAAGATGGATAGAAATTCCCTTGTATACAAACATGCAGCTGTGATGACGTGCAGGGCAGCGTATCCGTGCATGATGCACGCGTCACGGGCCGCTACCCTCGTGCTGGTGTGTGTGTGTGTGTGTGTGTGTGTGTGTGTGGTTGCATGAGTCGTTCTCCTCTGGTATGTTGTCACTTTATAGAGTAGCATCTTACATCGTTATGGTAGACGTTGCTCCTCACCAAGTGATCTCAAAGATCCAGGGGCAGTGAAATTCAAGTGACCGTTTGCCGTGTTCTGTATCATTAAAAACTTTTCGTCACTCACTGACGGAGAGAATTCTCTGCAAGAAAGTGGTGGAGGCGGGCGGGCAACCCGTACCGCAAATATGGTCAGCCATGACGTCACGGGAACCACACCCAGGGAGGAGGCCAGACCTATATAAATAGCTGTGGAGACGAAGATGTGTGCACCGTCGCCGACAACGTGAGCAACATGTACAAGGTAAAGTTGCATGTACAACGTAACTCCGGGTGACGACCATACACCTTGAATAATGCCCCTCACACCCCAGCCACCGTGGCCACGGTGAGGGAGTACTGAGGTGGACAGTACGTCTAGTTAACGTTGGTCAGGTTATAAGTTTCTCTGTGACTAGTGAGGAAGTGTAGTGAGTTAGTCAGAAGTTAGGTCTTATGGCTTGCATGTTCCCCTCCCACTGTGCACCGCTGCTGGGGCAGTTGCTTTGGTCCTCACCGTGCATTCCTGCCTCCACCAATATGAATGGGCGAAGTCTGGAGCCTACATGATAAGGCGGATACACCTCATTGGAAGGGTAGTTGATAATGCAGGGCGGAATGTACGTACCTAAAGCTAGGGATACAGGTATGTACTTAACTGTAATAACTGGACACACTGGCATAGAGGCTGGATCTGGGTCGCCCATCCAGCGCTGGATTCTTCCGGCTGTCTTCGTTGTCCAGTCACAATCATTTTGGGTTCCATATACCAGTTAAGTGTGTCCCTTGAGTAAGGTAGTACATGCAGGCTATTAAGGCCTGTAGACTGTCACCACATGCATTATAGCAAGCTGCTCTCTGTTCACTATAAAGTCAGAGAACTGAAGAACTCTTCAGTCAACAGTGTTCTGTCTTGGTGTCTCTCAGGGGAAATCATCCGATGTGTCGCCGCAGTATTGCCTCTGGTCAAACTCAAATATCTAATGACGCTCAGAATCTAAATGATGCACCACAGACACCACCACACAATTCATAAATGTTTCCTCGTGTCTTTTTAAGCTGTGAGCCGCCACAGGCATACTCACTCACCTGGGGTATGATACCAGCCTTGATTCTGGTGAGATTTAGATTTCATGAATTTTTGTTATGTGACGACATCCGGAACACAGGATTCAGGTTTTGTTTTTCTTCATCGACGTCGATGTTTGTAAAGACCCTGGCTGCTGCAGGCGGCAGTGCCCACTGATGCAGACTCCAGCACATGCTACTGCGGACCCTACCATCAGCCGCTGTAGACCCTACCATCAGCCACTGTAGACCCTACCATCAGCCACTGTAGACCCTACCATCAGCCACTGTAGACCCTACCATCAGCCACTGTAGACCCTACCATCAGCCACTGTAGACCCTACCATCAGCCGCTGCAGACCCTACCATCAGCCGCTGCAGACCCTACCATCAGCCACTGTAGACCCTACCATCAGCCGCTGTAGACCCTACCATCAGCTATTGCAGACCCTATCATCAGCTGTTGCAGACCCTACCATCAGCTGTTGCAGACCCTACCATCAGCTGTTGCAGACCCAACCGTCAGCTGCTGCAAATAATAAAAAAACATCTGCATAAGCTCAGCGAGACGTCTCTGAGCAGAGTTCGACTAAGCGTAAACAAATGCATATTTGATCATCGATCGGGGAACTTCTTGTCTTGAAAACATTTTGCAGATCACAGCAAACTGTAATGTATCTCGTGAGCAGATCACAGCAAACTGTAATGTATCTCGTGGGCAGATCACAGCAAACTGTAATGTATCTCGTGAGCAGATCACAGCAAACTGTAATGTATCTCGTGGGCAGATCACAGCAAACTGTAATGTATCTCGTGAGCAGATCACAGCAAACTGTAATGTATCTCGTGAGCAGATCACAGCAAACTGTAATGTATCTCGTGGGCAGATCACAGCAAACTGTAATGTATCTCGTGAGCAGATCACAGCAAACTGTAATGTAGCTCGTGAGCAGATCACAGCAAACTGTAATGTATCTCGTGAGCAGATCACAGCAAACTGTAATGTATCTCGTGGGCAGATCACAGCAAACTGTAATGTATCTCGTAAGCAGATCACAGCAAACTGTAATGTATCTCGTGGGCAGATCACAGCAAACTGTAATGTATCTCGTGAGCAGATCACAGCAAACTGTAATGTATCTCGTAAGCAGATCACAGCAAACTGTAATGTATCTCGTGAGAAGATCAACAAATTTGTTGTAAGTTTACATTTTTTACAAATCATTTTTCAAAAATGGTGGATAATTTAACACACAGATGCACAGTGATATTCCCATACTAACACAAGGAAATATACACAAAACACACTGATTAACATACATACACATATAGAAATAGTCATAATCATATACACATACATTCATATATAATGCAGTGGTTAGCGTCTCTGACCGCGATGCACGCATGGGTCCGCCCAGGCTCGAATCCTGGTCACGGCAGTCAGCCAACCCAGCCGTTCATCTCCTCCGATCTGTTGGGTAAATGGTTATCTGTATTTGGCTGGTGTGTCTGTACCTGTGTGTGTCTGTGTAAATATAAGAGTAAAAGCATCGTGCATGGAGCAGTATGAGTGTAAAACTCCCGCCGTAATACAAAACTAACAATCACAAATAAGAATTAGACAAAACAGACACACACACACACACACACACACACACACACACACACACACACACACACACACACACACACACACACACACACACACACACATGCACGAATACGAAATGTCAGCTTTACTCGGACGATTGGCAGAGCAGTGCCTGCCAAAGGTCAGATGCCATTGCCTCCGTCACTTGACTCGTGTTTTGCTTTATTCCACTCGAAGGTCAACTTTAATAACCTCAGAATACGAGAGACCAGCTTGATCCACTGGCTTATATTGCTTCACCCTTACTCTGTTGTCAGAAATTCTTAATAATGCAACCTGATCGGTAATCATATATATATATATATATATATATATATATATATATATATATATATATATATATATATATATATATATATATATATATATATATATATATATATATATATATATATATATATATATATATATATATATATATATATATATATATATATATATATATATATATATATATATATATATATATATATATATATATATATATATATACTCATTCGACTTTTATAACTTCATATATTCATTTTCTTTAAAGAAGGTTATCTCGAAAAATGATCACAGTATACCACAGTATACTATTTCATGGTATTCTAGCAAGACTTTCCCCTCTCACTCCTGTCTATCTGATGTAAGAAAAACCAGCTGGCATTTTAGATCAAAGTTCTGAAATAAGTTTGCTTTTGGAGTCAGTGTATTAGTGGTTGATACCAGTAGATGGCATGTTAAACCTTAGACCAGTACGGTACCTGTGGTCTGCTCTGCTGCTTCAGTCACTCTTGATCACGTTTTTCTCCACTCTGGACTATCTCCTTAAGCCAGGCATTACTTCCTGTCTGTCAGGGACATGTAGAAACTGACAGTACTCTTTGGCAGGATAGATATCTCTGCCCTAGTGTTCAGGAGACAGATAAACAGATGGAAAGAGAGAATAACAGATGGAGCCATGTAGTTCTCCTCCCACACAAGAGCAGCCACAAGGGACGCTGTCTTCATTAAGATGTGTTCGTCTCCCACGAACTGTTCTCTTTCCTTTGCCACAATCTTGCCTTCGTTCCTACATCAATGGTGGACAACATACTCTGAACTACATACACTCTCTGTCTCTCAGCACGTTTCTCCCACTTGACACGCTCTCAAGCCCTACACACACACCAACTCAAAACACTGCTTCTTAACACACTCTCCAACTTGACACACTCCCAGGCTCACCACACTCTACAACTGAACACATTCAGTAACGCGACGCACTGAAACTCACTCACTACATCCTCTAACTCAACACACTCTCCAAATTGAGATTTTCTCAGATAACACACTTCAAATCAACACACTCTACATCGTAACACATTGATAGAAGGAACTTTCCAGGTTAACACACTCAACTTCAACGCACTTTTTACTCTTTCTACATAACTATTTTTGTCTTTAATTCTTTCCCTGTCATCATTATATGATAAGAACAACTGAATACCTTATCGTGCATAATCTAGAAAACGGCAATTCATTTACAACAAAAAATTTACATTTAGTAAAGTTAATTCACAATCAAACTGTTTTTGATTACCTTCTTGTTTTATATTGATAGTGTACTGTTTCATATGAATAACGTGCTGTTTCATATGATTAACGTGTTGTTTCATATGATTAACGTGTTGTTTCATATATCAACGACAGCGCTGTTTCATGTGATGAATCTACCGTAACATATGACTATTACGTCATCAGTATATCGTGTTACAGGTCATCGTGACAAGCGTCACTCTCATGGTTTGATGAGCTAGTGTTCAGGGTATATCACATTGTCTCAAAGTTGTCATATTGCTATTAACTGTCTCTTATATTCTCTCTTATATTCTCTCTTTGTGTGTGTGTGTGTGTGTGTGTGTGTGTGTGTGTGTGTGTGTGTGTGTGTGTGTGTGTGTGCCTTATTCTTGTCTGCGTATTTATTTCATTGCCTGTCTGCTGGTCTGTCTGTCTGTCTGTCTATACATCTGTCGCGTTGTCTGCCTTCCTGTCTGTTGACGGAGTAACCTGAGTACCAGAAGAGGAAGGTGGCGCACATGTGTTGTGGGAAGGATCCGTTCTCACGCCAGACACATTTCCAGTCTATATTCCAACTCCCCCCCCTTCCCCCCTCCCCTCCTGCTCTCCCCACCCCCCTCAACTTTACGAATAAATTACGTGGGCAGGAAGGAGAACCGACCCCCACGCCTCCATCACGTGGGCAGGAAGGAGAACCGACCCCCACGCCTCCATCACGTGGGCAGGAAGGAGAACCGACCCCCACGCCTCCATCACGTGGGCAGGAAGGAGAACCGACCCCCACGCCTCCATCACGTGGGCAGGAAGGAGAACCGACCCCCACGCCTCCATCACGTGGGCAGGAAGGAGAACCGACCCCCACGCCTCCATCACGTGGGCAGGAAGGAGAACCGACCCCCACGCCTCCATCACGTGGGCAGGAAGGAGAACCGACCCCCACGCCTCCATCACGTGGGCAGGAAGGAGAACCGACCCCCACGCCTCCATCACGTGGGCAGGAAGGAGAACCGACCCCCACGCCTCCATCACGTGGGCAGGAAGGAGAACCGACCCCCACGCCTCCATCACGTGGGCAGGAAGGAGAACCGACCCCCACGCCTCCATCACGTGGGCAGGAAGGAGAACCGACCCCCACGCCTCCATCACGTGGGCAGGAAGGAGAACCGACCCCCACGCCTCCATCACGTGGGCAGGAAGGAGAACCGACCCCCACGCCTCCATCACGTGGGCAGGAAGGAGAACCGACCCCCACGCCTCCATCACGTGGGCAGGAAGGAGAACCGACCCCCACGCCTCCATCACGTGGGCAGGAAGGAGAACCGACCCCCACGCCTCCATCACGTGGGCAGGAAGGAGAACCGACCCCCACGCCTCCATCACGTGGGCAGGAAGGAGAACCGACCCCCACGCCTCCATCACGTGGGCAGGAAGGAGAACCGACCCCCACGCCTCCATCACGTGGGCAGGAAGGAGAACCGACCCCCACGCCTCCATCACGTGGGCAGGAAGGAGAACCGACCCCCACGCCTCCATCACGTGGGCAGGAAGGAGAACCGACCCCCACGCCTCCATCACGTGGGCAGGAAGGAGAACCGACCCCCACGCCTCCATCACGTGGGCAGGAAGGAGAACCGACCCCCACGCCTCCATCACGTGGGCAGGAAGGAGAACCGACCCCCACGCCTCCATCACGTGGGCAGGAAGGAGAACCGACCCCCACGCGTCCATCACGTGGGCAGGAAGGAGAACCGACCCCCACGCCTCCATCACGTGGGCAGGAAGGAGAACCGACCCCCACGCCTCCATCACGTGGGCAGAAGGGAGAACCGACCCCCACGCCTCCATCACGTGGGCAGAAGGGAGAAGCGACCCCCACGCCCCCTCGCTCGAATCTGTTTAGCATGCGCCGAGGTCATCCTCCACGTCCCCGTGATAACTTTTGATACACAGCGAAGATCATGGTGCACCTACAGCATTCTCCTGTCAGCCTTCCCAGGGCCGTCCTCTGTACGGTTTTATATTTGTTAGTCTGTCTGTCTGTCTGTCTGTCTGTCTGTCTGACAGTGTGATGGGTGTGGATGTTTGTCACGAGAGACAGGGTACAGTGAGAGTCACTGCAGTGACTATTCTACAGGAGCTTCCACCGGGAGCGTTAAAACAGTGCTTCTTGGTGTCAGAACATCAGAGTCTGGAGTGTGGTATACTGTGTCATGTTACCCTGTGTTGCTTTAAGGCAAGTAAGGCTATGCTCATTATTACTCTGTTATACGGTATAATGTTCTATCATGCCGTGTGATACCATGCAGCATTATGCCATGTTATGCTTTACCCTGCTGGGTTACACCGCATTATGTTGCACCTATGTACATATGTCGTGTTGATGAGGACGACTGACTACCCTTATGTCTACCTCAGGTCGTCGTGGTCGTGGCGCTGCTGCTGCTGGTGGTGAGGTCGTCCATGGCTGGCCCTTACAGCAGTCCTGCACACGATGTAAGTACTGGGCCTTTACCTCCTCCTCCTGTTCCTCATCCTGTGTTATCACTCTTGTGTTTACTTTTGATTTTCATTGTTTTCTTTTCGTCCTTTCTCTTACTCTTCATCTTCCTCCTCTTCCTCTTCTTCTTGAGATCCTTCTGAAAATCATCTTGTACGTCGCGTTTTTCCTTGGTTTTCCTCCTGTTTCCTTCATACCAATTATTTTTATAATCATCCTCTTCCTCGAGTCTTTGTTCTTGGTCTTCTTCTTTATCATCTTCTGCTTCTCTATTTCTTATCATCTTTTATCTACTTCGTTTTCCTTCATCCGGTTATCTTGCTGGAGACTTGGTGAATAACCCAGGCGTCATGGAATGTTGTTTTGAGAGCACTTCACCTCGTCTGCTGGGGCTGGAGATCCGGGTCACAGATACCGCTGGCCTGACAAATATAGCGGAGTTAAAGCGATATATCTGAGCCATACAGTGAGGCAGACATTGATGTACCTCACCTCCTGAGGAATAACATAGACTAGTCATCAGTGTACCTAATCCACATACAAGTGTTAGGAACACGGAAACGAAAATATAACGCCGAGAACACGACCATACAATCCTCTGGTGCGACAACACGACCACTGAGCACGTCGTTACGACGCTTTGGCATGATGACCTGGCCTGACCCTTACAGTTAAGGTCAGGGTTAAATCATCATAACCACGTGTCACACTAACGTGCTCAATAGGTGTAACTGTTGAGATAATGATAAAAGTATAGGATGAACTGCATAAAGACCCGTACAGACGTCAGAGAGAAAATATCAGAAACACTTTTACTTATATGATGAAAACATAAACAGCTGCAGGAGAGAGGCGTTCGACCTCTCTGAGCCATACAGGAGTTCCGGAGTCACGTGGAGGATTATGTGAACCTGGGAAGAAGTTAGAGGCATAAGACTGATTCACATGAAACATGCTGGGGGATCACAAGCAACTGATTGTTGTAAGTGAACAACTTAGTAATATTTGACGTACGGAGGATTGTTGTGTGAGACAAACGTCAGAGTTCTGTATGTTCCGTACGACAGCCACAAATAGTAAGTATCCCGTCTGTCAAAAAGTTAATTATTATGAGTAGTATTAGTGATGGGCAAACCATTATATAAAGTAAACATGTTCCACGAGCCACTGAGATGCCGCTTACCTCATCCCCTTGGCTTCTGCCGCAGATCCCAGCCAAGTACTACTTCCAGTACGACGTGAAGGACGACTACTCCGGCAACGACTACACCCACAGTGAGGACAGGGACGACTACAACACCAAGGGACAGTACCAGATCCTCCTGCCCGACGGTCGTGTCCAGACTGTTGACTACACCGTGACGAAGGAAGGCGGCTTCCAGGCCAACGTGGCGGCTCAGGGCGTCAAGAGTTACGCCTGAGGAGCTCCTCTTCCCCCTCCTCATCGCCTGCGCCTCCGTACTTACCTCCGTCCTCCTCCCTCTGTGAACTCAGCCTCGATCTTTTGTTTCCAGAAAATTTTGATAAATGTATAACCAAACCTAAATGTGTCTTGTTTACTTCTTCTACTATTGTCATACCTGTGCAGTCACTCTAATTATGGAATTTAGGTTTAGAACTCTATTAATACTCTAAAATTTCCTGTATCTGTCGTAGTTCACATACCACTCACGCTGGCATGGAAAACAGAGGTTAAATTGCTCATGTTGTCATGATAACAGTAAACAATAAGTAAATTCAAATTTTCCAAACAGACAATTATTAGAATAATGAACAACGATGTCAGATGACTGTCAGTCACGGACTCAGTGAAGACCATTCTCTACGTGCTTTTCTCAGGCGTCACCAGATGTATCAAGTCACTGTAACCAACCCAAGATCTATGTTTTCTAAAGTATTGCCTATACGTATATGACGTTTTTAATGACATCATGTGATGTACCAGACATCAGAATATATGGTAGCGACATTTGTATCTATAGTATGTAAGACATCTGGATGCTGCCCCTAAACGACAGCAAGTGGTGGTAATGGTCGTAGCAGTATAGTGCGATAGTAGCAGGTGTGGTAGCGTCAAGTGATCGTAGTGGTTGTAGTGGTTGTAGCAGTACAGCGCGATAGTAGCAGGTGTGCAGTAACGTCAGCAGCAGACATACCCGACAGAACTGGTGACGCCATCAACATCAACATGATGACATAAATCATCAATGAGAAACAAGATTTTTGATGAAGAAGCCCACATCCTTCCCTGCTCCTCCCATCTACCAGTATGTACCCGTTGTATCCACTTCGACAGCAGGCTTTCCTCCCTCGTCAGCTGGTTCTTACCCCTGCTCCAGATAGCACTTCGATGCTCACTCCGTTGAGAAGCTTGAGAATGACCTTCTTCTTACTCAGGTACCGCGAGGATGACTGACTTTTTCGCTGGGGAGTTTATCGACGGCTTATCCTTTTATTAAGAGGCTTATCGACAACACTTCTCGTCAGGTATCACTAACACTTCGTTAAGTAGCTCACGAGCCGCTAATCCGTCGTTAGGTAGTTCAAAGACAACCGTTCCTTCGTCAAGTACCCCCGGACTACTGTTCTTTCGTCAGGGAGCTCATACAGAACCGTTCCTTCGTCAAGTACCCCCGGACTACTGTTCTTTCGTCAGGGAGCTCATACAGAACCGTTCCCTCTTCTTTCGGGTAGACTCTGGATGGTTTACATATAACCGTTCTTCACCAGGTAACTCCACGATGACTGTTTCTTCGTGTGGTCTCTCTCAAACGACTTACTCTCCCTCGTCAGCTCGCTGACGGTGAAGGTCAGAGGTCACAGGAACACACGTTAGATTCCCCTGTCACTTTAAGGTTATTGATTATCCATAAAGTGGTCGAGTGCGTCGTAGGAGAGACCACAGGTGCCACTGATGACGCGCCCAACAGGCGTGGTATTAGAGACCACAGGTGCCACTGATGACGCGCCCAACAGGCGTGGTATCAGAGTCCACAGGTGTCATTGATGACGCGCCCAACAGGTAAACATTAAATTATTCTGTGGCAAGACGACTTCTTGCCACAGAATAATTTGAAACTTCCTTCTTTGGTTCACCCACGTCGTCGTGTTAGACTGCTTCATGTAGAAGTTGAGCGATTGTGTGGCGCAGAGAGGCAGGCTGAGGGTCTCCTGTAGCAAGGAGTGGGTGCAGCTCGGCCAAGCGTTTGAGTGCTGACATGAGTGGTGGGTGAGTGCAGGTGGACGGGTGTTGCAGCGAGTGCTGGTGACCTGGGCGTCCCCAGGGCAGGACTGTGACCCAGATCGATGGTTCACCTCCGCCTCGTCAGCCACACCTGTCCCTCACTGTCGCTACAGGTGGCTGTGTCCTGCTGCTGCTGCTAACCAGATCGAATGGATGTGGCTACCATGATATGAACAGTGTAGCAGCGTTAGCGGTGGCTGACGTGTGATCATTCAATATTGACTTGATCGGGTAATTACGTCTGCATCATAGGAATGGCTGGAAATAGTCGAATCATTTTATAATTCTTTCGTCCTCTTCGTCAACCTTCATGATATTTTCGTTCCAGTTCAAATGTTCCATGACTGACTCGGTGGGAGATTTCATTTCAGAATTTTCCCGTTGCCTGAGTTCTTTCTGTCCCACGGGCACCATAACAACAGTGAATGTGTGATCCCACGGGTTCTGTAGCACTGCAGGAACCATCCGCCCGTGTGTGCGCGTGTTAGAGAGAGTGAGAGAGAGAGAGAGAGAGAGAGAGAGAGAGAGAGAGAGAGAGAGAGAGGGGGGGGGGGGCGGAGAGAGAGGTGTGACTGATGTCGCTGACGTACAATAAGTCATGGACTCCACGCCTACAACTCATACCTACACGTACCTGAACGTGTAACTGTAATAAATGTATCGCCTTTGAAGATATAGAGTCGGGGTGGAGGCTCGATAAGGTTTTCTTGCAGACTCTTTA
This sequence comes from Panulirus ornatus, assembly GCF_036320965.1. Taxonomy (NCBI): domain Eukaryota; kingdom Metazoa; phylum Arthropoda; class Malacostraca; order Decapoda; family Palinuridae; genus Panulirus; species Panulirus ornatus. The sequence goes on along the minus strand of NC_092246.1, from coordinate 23,991,955 downwards.
GATCATTATCGTCTGTCTGTCAATGTTTCTGTCTCTCTGGGTAACCTCTCATAGTTTGATCTCTTCATCCATCAAGCAAATATAAACTTTTGGCTTCCCGGTTTGCGGTTCTGTCAGTTTTCCTGAGGATTCTACTTAAAAAAAAAAATCTGAAAGTTACGATTTCCTTTATTTTTCGGGGATGATACAGGAAGTTATTGCAGCAGCCGAGAACTTTGGTGACAGTGGACCCAAAAGTGACTCAGGAACCACAGGTATAAGGCGCTTTGTGATGAGGGACGCAGGAATGGAGCAGCTGAGGCGACGACTGAGCAGTTGTCCGACACCTCAGATGACGAGAAAGTGCGTTACGAATTGCCAGGAAACTACTCCAGCTGTCTCGACTGCCATGAGTTTCGCTGTCTGCAGCTGTTTCCTCCAGAGCCTCAAATGTGTGACGACGCTGCAAAGAACTGCAAAGGCGACTCGCTTCGTCCACAGGTTCACGACGCGTCACCTGAATCCCAGGAGGTTGTCAGACGTACCCCCAGGAGAGGCGGTATTATGCTGTGACAGGAGCACCCGCAGGTGGCCCGCCGCCACCCATCTCTACCAACGCAGCGCCGGGAACACCCGCTGCGGCGCTGCCTTCAGGACACCTCCCTCACCTTTTACACTGTCGTCTGCAGCCCAGGTCTTGCCTCGTGCAGTGTCACGATGCTGGCAGTTTTCACTGATTTCAGTTGTCTGGGAAAATGAATTGTTTAGTAACCACTTCATCCAGATGGTCCAGAGTTTCACAGCCAAGGGTTTGTTGACACTAAAGTTGCTTCGCTAAATATGTTCGTGATGCAGGCTGTGTGTGATTACTGTTTGTGTGTCACGGGGAAAGAGCTGTACACTCGTGTTGCCCCGTTTGTGTGTGTGTGTGTGTGTGTTTAGAATACTTCAGAGTTAGTGTAATGACATTTTCTAAAACTGCTTCACACGTGTGTGTTCGAACGTTCAGAGTCGGAGTTCATGAATACTAAAACAGTTTCGCTTCCGTCATCGAATGCTATAGAACAGGTCACTGAAACTGTGAATTCGTCTGCTGTAATGGTTTAGTGTCAGTGTGTTGGTTGAGTGGTGAAGCTGCTGCACATGTCTTGGAATGTTTCATGATCGAGATGTATCAACCTAGAGGTTGACTGTGACTCCCAGCAAGTTTATTCAGACTGTGACAGTGTTGTGTATGGTCTAAACTTTCCATTGGTTGTTATAACTTGACAATGACGGCGTAAATAACTCAGGTTGTGTTAGGCCTACGGACCCAACAGCTTAAGGACGGTAGAAGTGTGTGCCCTCACTGGGACCGAGTTTGTCTGCCTCGTGCACTCTGTGCTACACCATGCTGGCCTCTGATGCTTGGACAACAGCGTCCTCATCTGTGACTACAGCACAGCGTGGGACCAGGCCTTCAGGAACCTCACTACTGTTGGTAAGTCTGATCATTCGTAACGTCATTGTGTATAACTTGGATAGGAATTATATAACTCCGATTTGAGGACAATCTCGAAAACCTTACACCGGGAAGTAATTTTTGTATAACATTGCAGCTTGCTCTCTGATGTGGTAACACTTCCATGGTTAACGACTGTGTAGTGATAATTCATCTTACAAGATTTACAGGAAGAAGTTTAGGAATATCAGTTTGCACAGTAGGTCATATTGCTGGGCCTATTTTGCCAGTTTAGCCCCGCGAGGAGGAGGGTACGACCGTGAGTTGTTATTGACACTTTGTGCTGATTGTACAATTGATTGTCACTTCAGTAAGAAAACGTAGGATGATCAGTGTTAGTGTCGAGGAAAACTTTTACTAGAGGTTATCTTAGTGAGGCTTAACAACAGACAGTGGTATTTATTGATCCCGAACGAACAAGTTATGTGATATATTGAACCCGTACGAACAAGCTATGGGATATATTGATCCCGAACCTTCTGCTTTGGTATTACCCTTTAAAGCAGCGAACCATGACGTAGTATCCGCGTGGGGATTAGTAGATCAGAATGGAAGATGTGACAACATAAAGTGTTGTGTCAGTAGTGAGAACTGTATGCCATGATGCGGTCTTTACTGGTTTCTTGTTTCATGTTAGTTGCAGGAACAGACGAAAGTCGTGTCTGAATTTCGTAATTTTTGAAAGGCACTTTTGATATACCAGTTTGACTGCATTTCTGCAAATGCCACCAAAATTGTCTTCACCTGTTTCTCTCCGAAATAGTGATCTTGATTTTACTATTTCCTTTGAAGACTCCGTGGTTCATCCTCTCAATCCTGTCGAAAATCTGCCGCTCACACAGCTGGAGGGAGAGCTCCTCTTCCACCTTCCCTATCTACACAGTTCTCTGAAAATCAGTCCACTGCCCACCCCCACCCAAACATCGTTTCCCAAATGTTCCCCTGCCGCAGCCTTTCATATAAATCATATGATTTTCTGTTCATTTCATCATTGTTAGAAGAAAGTACAGAGTTTTAAGTTTCATATGTTAGAACTTTTAACTTGGGTTGATAAAGCTTTGTTCTTACCTATACTCCATATATAACCTGCTCTGGGAAACTAGAATGTATTTTGAAAAGTTTCAGCAGATCTGTATATTGATCATGTATCGATCTAGTTATATTGTTCATATTCATTATCATTGTTATTGTTATGTCAACAGTAGAAATTTCCTGGGGTTTTTAAGGTTCTGAAGATGAAACAAAACTTTCGAAACAACAAGCAATAGATATGTTTTCAGTACGATAGTGTTTCTCATATATATATATATATATATATATATATATATATATATATATATATATATATATATATATATATCATCGTCTTGTTATTGGGTCAGGTCACAGTGCATGTTCTTGAGAGAGTGGTGAGGTCGAGTCAGAGGGAAAGGCCACAGGCGAGACGAAACCCTTCAAGACACTGACATCCTGGTGAGGGTTCCACGGGTCAGGGCTTCACAAGACCTAGATTTAACGCTTCTGTAACAAGTGTGTATGTTAGTGCTGCACTCACTGATGGTGTATGTTAGTGCTGCACTCACTGATGGTGTATGTTAGTGCTGCACTCACTGATGGTGTATGTTAGTGCAGCACTCACTGATGGTGTATGTTAGTGCTGCACTCACTGATGGTGTATGTTAGTGCAGCACTCACTGATGGTGTATGTTAGTGCAGCACTCACTGATGGTGTATGTTAGTGCAGCACTCACTGATGGTGTATGTTAGTGCAGCACTCACTGATGGTGTATGTATTCCTGTATACATTTTACTGTGTCAGTAATCTTTCTAAATACGTTTTACTGTACTGTACTATGTTGTCTAACGTTAATAATTTGTTTGTTTGCCGAGAGCGAATGCCTGATTAGATGGAAATAAGATCGTGGTCGGAGAACCGTAACGTAGCAGATGTAATGATGTGATTATAGTTAGAGAGTTCAGTAGTGAGGGTAGGGAACACGTGTCGGATGTGTGTTTATCTTCTGATCGTTAATGAGGAGAACAAATAACTTTTGCTCCATCATGGTCGTCCTGGCTAGAGTCTAACCATCCCTGAAGCGTGGTGTGTATTGATATCTGCACAGAGGATTCCAGGTGGAAGATGTGGAGAGATCAGTGCTTCGTGGCCGGAAGTCATAGCGTCAAAGTGTTGTACATAAACAAATCTTAATGAAAATATACGAAACATAAATTCACAAAGGTTAGAGACATTCTGAGCCAAATTTCTGTTGTGTCAGTATAAGGAGACAAGATCCACGAGACGAGCAACGGGAGGTTTTATATTACAGTAGACGCAAACGCTGCCCTAAAGCAGACATGATGGTGAGATCTAAGAGCATAGTGGAGGCAGCCTTGTACTAGTGGGCTTCAGAGAGATCAGGGAAGAAGTGAAGAAATTGTGTTCCACAGAGGAAAGGTTAAGGTTAGACTTGAGACAGCAAATGTTACAGAAATGAACTGAAAAAGAAGCAGGTCTTGGATCTGCATCAGGAGGAGTCCACTAACTTGATGCCGTTCCACTTCAGCACAGAACCAGGAAAATGTTAGAAATTTTAATAAGGATAAGGAATGAAAAATAAGTATTAAGTCTACATTATTTGAAAGAATTAGAAAACCGTACTTTGAACATTCTTGTCACTGAATGGAATCATTACCTGACCGGCTCAGCAGAAATGGTGACTTATTTTCTTGGCAAATGTTCTGGGTTTCCTCAGCTCAAATGTAGAAGAGTTCAAAATTCCAGCCCTGGAACAGTGTTCCATGGATGAATACCAAATATTACATGGATGATTACAAGGTGTTCCATGGGTGAGTACTACCTATTATATGGGTCATAAGAAAGTGTAACATGGTTGAGTGCTTTTATTCACATTAAATGCAGACGAGACAAATGGCCTCACAGTGTTCTGGATCGCTGTCCAGTCAGAGGGGAAGAAAATTCTATAAACTTCACTTGGTTGTAGACCATAACGTTTCTTGTACTGCAAAGATCTCGTCTCGCTCCTGTCAAGTCCTATGCAACCTTTTCAATCATCGTCATCATTTTCATGACTGTCATCATCATCATCATCATCATCATCATCATCATCATTGCCAGAGGAGACCGTCGTATAACAGCACAACATGGACTTCACCTGCCAGTGGCTACCGACCTTCTCGCGTTGGACCTTCACTGCGAGGTAGTAAGGCGGACATGAGAGGTAGTTGTCCCAAGTCTCTGAGTTCTTCCCGTCCACATCCTTGCCCTCCCACGTCCGCACCTGGTGGGAGACTAGCACCTCAGTACAGCTGGAGCTTACTTGCCACATCTTCAGCGTGTGGCAGACTCCCAGGAGATCATGAGCGCTGTTCCAGTCCATGTTTTGAGAACCATCGGCATTAGACGCTACGAACCCGATCAACACCGAATCACTTCCGCATCTCTGAGCCGCGAGGCCGCTGTCGCTACCCGTCCTGACCGTCGTCCGAGGTTTCTTGTTCACCTTGAACTTGACGCCGTCCTTGAACTTGCTGCACACGAAGTAGTCGATGTCGCTGAGAGTGGGATCGCCGGGGGTCAAGACCAACGTGCTGAGGACCCGGTTTTGGGAACATTTGTGGTCGTCATCAACGTCAAAGAACTTGAGTTCAATCGAATACACGGGTGAGGTGATGATGATTGAGCTGGTGGTGATGGTTGGGATGGTGGTGGAGGTAGTGGCTTGGGTGGTGGTAGTGGTTGGGATGGTGGTAGTAACTGGAATGGTAGTATTAGTAATGGCAGTGGATGGGATGGTTGTAACAGTAGGGGATGATATGTTATTGATAGTGGTTTGGTTGGTTGTTGTAATGGCTGAGCTGGCACTGGTGGCTTGGATTGTGGTAGTGGTTGGGCTGGTTGCTGAAATGGTTGAGCTACTGCTGGTGGCTGGGATTGTTGTAGTTTTAGTTACGGTGGTACTTGTCGAGGTTGTGATGGTACTTGTAGTAGCAGTGGTAGTATCTGTGGTATCACTGGTCGTTCTGGTGGTCGTCTTGGTTGATGCTGTAGTCGTATTGGTAACAGCCGGCCAGGTCCTGGTACTTGCTGCCAAAGACAAGAATTTTACAAGTCCGTCCACAAAGTAATCAAATCCGTCAATGTCTAGTAAGCTTTACATAAGTAGATGCTAGAATATGTACTCACCCATCTACATGCTAGATATTCTCCTACCCATACTAGATGTTAGACTATGTATTTAACGTGCCAGATGTAACATTATGCACTTAGCTTTACTGTACGTTCTTATCTATAACAGATCTTTGGGTATGCACTCAACCATATAAGATGTCATGCATGCACATATATCAAATTCATTAGAAAATACAAGAAAAACGACGCACCAGGACTAGAACGGACGGCAGATTTTAAGACAAGTTTTCAAAGACTTTTAGAAAACTCCCGCCAGGGTTTGCCTTCGTTAGGAGCCACGAGGTTCAAGTGCCACTTGGTTTGTGGAAGTGTCCTCGGCCGCGTAATGACGCTCGTAAGACCACTACTCCCGGTAAACCAATCTAGCCAGATATATACAGTTGATCTAATTAAACCAAACTAATGTAACCAAACCTTTCTAACCAAGATAGTCTAACCAAACCAATCTAACCAAACCAATCTAATCAAAGCAATCTATAGAAAACCATTCCGGCTAAACTAATCTAATCTCACCAGTCTGACTAACCAGAATGACTAAACCATTCCAGCGAAACCATTGATACTAAACCATTTCAAGGAAACCACTTCAGCGCCCCCGAAAAATAGACCGATCCAGTGCAAGCTGTGTGAGACCTCGGACTACCACATCTGGATTTGGTGAGGCAAGAGCATCAGGGTGGACGGGATTGTGTAAGATCTTGTACAGCCTGACCCCAGCCTCTGACGTAACTGCTGCCAGAGTGACTCCAGCCTCTCTGCTGCTCCTTTACCTGTGCAGTCTCAAGCCGTCCATCCCACGTCGTACTGTTATGAAACAGTAAACATCGTCATAACTTGTGCTGTTATGTTGATTTGATGGGATTACAGCCACTGTGAAGGTGTTTGTATAAATCCCATGTGAATCTGTTCTATTGCCAGCTGTCAACGTGACCTGATTCACCAGATCATATCAAGTACAGGAATCTGTTACCCTAACCCACCCATCTTACTTCTTCAGTGGCCACAAGGATTTTCCTATGATGAACCAGGTCAGGAGTCTACACACAGCATTTTCAAGTATTATGTTCACACATCAAACTCAACTTTCCCCAGCCTTGGCAAGGTGAGGGAGCATTTAACTGTTAACATAATTATATCAGAATATTCAGATGCCTCTCTCCTGGGGCAAAGATGCGAAATCAGCACAGGTCAATATAGGCAAAATATAATCATGTTGAAATCATTAACAAAATTCCATAGCCATAAAAGAAAATTTATATATATATATATATATATATATATATATATATATATATATATATATATATATATATATATATGACGAAGAGAAATTCAAATATCCTGATAAAACGTTCCTATAATATTTCCTCTGCATTACCATGAATTAAAGACAGTCTTTAAAACACTTACTGGACTGAGGATGCTTGGATGTCATGGTTGCAGGGTCATTAAGGAGGCTGGTAGTGATTGTCGTAGTTGGGGAATACGGTGTCGTAGACGTAGTTCCTAAAACTTGATAGAAGTTGAAGTTGTTGTCGGAGATGCAGGGGAAGGAGGCCATGGTGAGATGACACGCCCTCTGGCGGCCTCCGGCAACCTCCAGGCTGAACCCAACACACACTGACTCTGGAACATTGGAACACATGAATAAAGCAGTTACGCTGTTGAGTAAAACAGAGTTATAATTAAGTACACAAATTTATAAACATTTGGAAGTATAAGGGAAACCACCTCATTACTGAATACATTCCGACACTGAGCACTTGAATACAGAAATGAAGGATGTTCAATACCGATCACACACCGTCAGATATGATTACATGAATGAGACAGCTTCGACACATTTGGACACGTGAGTGAAGCATTTTTCGAGCCCTCAACACCATGAATAAAGCCGTCAATCACGCTCGAGCAGTTTCGATGCACTGAAACATTTGAATAGCAATTCAAGTTTACTGAATCATTCATATACAAGGATGAAGTTGATTCAAAACATTTTCGCATTCTGTGAATGAGTAAATGAATCGTGGTCATGAACCACTCATGAAGTTCCTTACATAGTAAACGTTCAAGGTGAGATATATTGCCAAAATAAGATACATTTCTCGTGTGCATCAGGAAGACAGGGCTCAGCTTTGGTAGCTCATATCTTCATTTTTTTTTCTTATTATTATGTTGTATGTTTTACGTACGATATAGATTCTAGCATAATGACTCGTATCTCTTGATGGCTGACATATTCAACACACACACACACACACACACACACACACGTGAACTTGATACATTTACATCAACATTTTCCTGATTCTGCTGGGCTCGTGATCGGTTGGTCACTTCTCACGGTCGTGTAAGATGAATCCCTGTCCAGTTTTCCCAGGTTGGGTGGCAACTGCTATTAAAGAAAACGGAAGATACGGAACACACTAACTAAAGACTTTTTCCAGAGCTTAAAACACTGGACCTCACGCCTGATCTCCCACAGTAAGCAGAACTCGTTCGTATATATACAGCCATGTTCCTACCCTGGGAGCTCACGTAAGACACGTTCCTCCGATGTATCAAGAATCTATAACAAAGACTTTGAAATCTTTGCTGGATGAAGGATACACCAACTACGAGGAATAAAGACCAATTATTACTGTACTGAATCGCTACCGCTTGACAGAGAAAGATTCGTGTAATTGGCATCTTGACACATTAGTAGAGAAGAGGCCAAGCTTCTCACTTCACCAGGCAATCTGGAAAGGGATTTTCTCACGGCACAACATCTGGGTATTTGGTCATGACATTCCAAGACCCAACCACGTATTCCAGAGCCACCTGGTGGGCGAACTCATATCTACTGAGGATATCCTTGCTCGCTCCCTATGAGCTCTACCCTGGCTTGGCTCTGTTGTTATCGCCCATTAAATGCTTCCGTGAGAGGGAGTGACCGACGAGAAGTACTCCAGAACGAGCCATCTAAACATTTTCCTGACTGATTTGAGCTGCAAACTCCAAATCGTCATTCAACAGTCATTCTCACTAATTTGGAGATTCAAAATTATGAAGATGAATATCTATATTCTTGAAGATATGCATGAAAGCCAAGTTGAAAATAGTTTTCTGTGCAGTGCACAAGACCTCTGTATATACTGACCTCGTCTACAGACGGCAGCGCAGACGGTGAGGGAAGAAACGGCGGTCGTCCTGAAGGCAGCGCCGCAGCGGGTGTTCTCGGCGGTGCGTTGGTAGAGGGTCGGCGGGGCGGCGGTGGCGGCGGGCGAGGACCCGGCCACCAGCGGCAGCAACACCAACAGCGCCGCCGTCAGTATATTCACATTAGAGGCTCCTCCCAACCTAAACATCCTGTACACAATAACAAACATTTGAACACAGCGGAAACAAGATCTACCCAGAGATGTAAACACCGCATCTGCCCGAGTCCAACACCTGCTACACACAACGGTTAACACAAGGTACTCGCATCACATCATGAGCAGCAACACCGCTAACATATTTACACAAGACCTCCCTGAGTACTGGGGGCGGCTGGCCACACCCTCTTCATTTTCTTTGTGAATTTCGAAAGATATCCAGATGCTTACACCTCCGGCTGTCCAGCAAGATGCAAGAACTGTAAACGCCGTGATTATGAATGTTTATGTTAACTTGTGTTAGATCAAGCACGACTTATTATAGTGATTGTTGATGTGAACATAGATACCTCCCATGATGAATGTTAATGTGAACACTGTCACACCATGCATGACTCTATAGGAATTTAATTCTTAAGCTTAAATTCTGTATTTGTGCAGACATACATAGGCTGAGCATTTAAGTGTAGTATGGATGAGGGGTACGTATGCAGGGGTAGGTGGAGGCAGGTACAGACCGCACAGTGAGGACAATATATCGGTATAGCAGGTTGACAGTTAGACCGAGGAGGTCCACATAACACAAGGGTCCTCGTCCTGTCAGATCAAGAGGAAGATCATTAGCGTCATTGGCATATTACCAAGCAAGATAATGTGAGACGTGTGTAGGTAACGTGTGACGTGTGTAGGTAATGTGTGACATGTGTAGGTGACGTGTGTAGATAACGTGTGACGTGTGTAGGTAACGTGTGAGTTGTGTAGGTAACTTGTGGCGTGTATAGGTGACGCGTGACGTGTGTGTATACAATATCAGGCTTCGTTTGGGTACAAGTACAAACATTGCGATGAAGGGAGAAAACACGTCTCAAACTAGGTAGACAATGTAGTACAGGGTAGAGGTGAACTGGCAGTGACACTGAGGAGGTTACGGGGAGTTCTACGGTATATTGAATACATATTGCATGATATATAGAATATAATGTGATGCTGGAAGTTAGATATAGCAGCTTAGATGATGATAAAATACTGAAAGACTTAGTTTAGGTGACAGATGGCACTTCGTGAAGTATATCCCCTGACAGAAGCAAAGCTAGACATTGATGAACATTGATCCTTTACCAACTTTACATTGTGAACAAGGGTGACCCAGTCTGTTGGTACTACATGTGCTGGTTGCTACCACGCTGAGGGAATAAACCAGTCACCGACAGGTTGCTGAGGAAACACGACTGTTTGGTTTGGTCTTATGGTTTGTGTAAATGTGTGTGGTGCGGGTTACGCGTACTGGAGGACACCACGAAACTCGACTGAATTTGTGATACGACTTTGAGATCGACCGGGGCATTTCTGGCGGGCACAACATGGAGGGGACGTGTTCCGTGAATAATGGAAGGGTGGGTGTCAGGTGATCGTGTTCCTTCTGCGAAGACGTGTGTAACGACGTCAGGAAAACCAACCTGTAAACCACTTACGGTTTAACCACAACATTACAACACTGACGACACCTCATTACACACATAACAAGCAGGTGCGCCGTCATTACACACATAACAAGCAGGTGCGCCGTCATTAGTATATTGTCGAACACGAGCGTCGGGCGGCACCTTTCCAGGGGAATGGTAAAGGTGAGTTGGTAGCATGACGAAGTTGTTTGCACGCCGAGCCATCACAGGGTGTGGTTCCTTGAGACCAAATGACCTCGAAAGGTCTCGGAACGACTTCTTGATAAAGGTTCAATAAATATGTTAGCGTCGAGTGACTATGTTTAAATCACCAAACGATAAATGGTTGATATTTCCTATGACTTTTCCTATACAAAAGTAAATGGAAAAGCTTACTAGGATTTCTTTTTCAAATTGTATAAATGTAGGAATAAGTAATTGTACAGACAAGTCGAGGAACTGTTGTGGTCCCGCCCGCCTTACAGCCTCTCTCCTGGCCTCTGTTCTTAGCATTCACCAGCTGATATAAGTTGATCATCTGTAGCTAACTACGTATGACTGTCATTCAACACTTGAGCGATACATACAACACTTGAGCGATACATACAACACTTGAGTGATACATACAACACTTGAGTGATACATACAACACTTGAGTGATACATACAACACTTGAGTGATACATACAACCACCCTCGACAATCTGACTGGGAGAACATGTACATAAATCTGACACATTTTAGTTCTTGCTGCTGTGATCATCTTCTTTAATGATTCATCCGTTTACAAATATCCACCAGGCTAGTTAAGACAACTGATGACTGTCACAATCCCGCTGTTATGTTAGAGAAAATAGGTCGGACTTAAATCTGAACATAGTTCTGTTACCATGATATCTGAATTCCTTCCTTTAATAGTTAGCATGATTTTGATATATTCTTCCTATATCTATCTGTACTTACTCCCAACACTGCCGGCTGCTGCAGTATCTACTCCCGACACTGCCGGCTGCTGCAGTACCTACTCCTGATGGTGATGCAGACTAAAGACCTGTCCATTCACATTGGTCCTAGAGGCCCTAGCCTTCTGACCACACTCTTAATTTTGATATGATAAGTTTCAGTAGCACTGCCACCCCCGCTACCACCACCGCTACCATCACCACTACCACTACTACCATTACCACCATCACCATCATCAGTAGGACTCACCTGTGGCGACCAGGAGAGGCAGCGCGGGAGTGGCTGGCCAGGCTCATCACACCACAAGTAAATTATCGACCTGGGTTACCTGCCCTACCCTGCCTTGCCCTCTAGACACACTCACTTCAGCAAAACACTCCGGCACCACACTCATTCCGACAACGCACTCATCCGGCAACACACTCACAACGGCACCACACTCATTTCAGCAGCAGTTACAACACACTCATATAACCAGTGCTCAGGAAGAGGTAAGGGACCATAGTTAACCTGTCGATCATCCGTCTTTCTCTCCGAATCATGTTGAACTGTCTGATGCGTCCGTACAGGATTGCCTTCATCAATTCAGAGTATGACGAAGTAACTCCTCGTACCATTCTCTGTGTCGGTGCAGCTGCTGGGGACGTATTCCAGCCCACGTCCCACAACCTACAAATGGAAACTAGTAATAACAGTCGACTATTGAATCCGTTGTTATCCATCCACCACACATCCACCCAATCCGTCGTCATTCGTCCTCAGCCGAGGACTACGTATACCGATCACTATCCATATCTAACACCATGCATAGCTAACGCCATCCATGATTAATACCATGTATACCGATCACCATCTATATCTAACACCATATGCCATATAATACCTCACAGCCTAACACCATGTGTATAGTCCGCTGCTTGTTTCCTCACATCGCTACCTAAATATAGCTTCGTACCCACCCAACACAGGAGCCACTTGTGTAGCACACTAACCAACGTACCGGTACCCTGGCATCCTGTGGAGGTGTCCTACACACAAACTGGCGGAGATTAAAGTTAGTGTACAGTCCTGGCCCATCATTATGGGTCCTGACTGAACAATATGGGTCATGACCCAACACTATGGGTCATGACTCATCAAGCATCAGTGGGTCGTGAGTCACCAAATCCATTAGTATGTGTTGACGATTCATGTGGAGGAGAAGACAGCGAGCGGCATCACAGAGGGAAGTTGTAGGGAACAGAGGAGTTCTATATATACCTCTCGATATGAGAGACTTTATCTATGTTACTGTCAAGTGTTGTGAGGAGCAAGAGAGGAGGGAGTAAAGGGTACCGCTCCCGCACACATCATTTTCAACACCACCACCACCACAACCACCATCATTACCACCACCACCACAACCACCATCATCACCACCACCACCACAACCACCATCATCACCAACATCACCACCACTACCACCACCACCACCACCACCGCCTGTAGACCACCACAGTGTGTGTGGCTGGTTGGCCTCGTTTGACCTCAGGCAGGAAGGGTATCGACCTGAGTCAAACGAGGCTAAATCTTACCATCTATCTATCAGCCTCCCTCCCTCCCTCCTCTCTCTCTCTCTCTCTCTCTCTCTCTCTCTCTCTCTCTCTCTCTCTCTCTCTCTCTCTCTCTCCCACACACACACAAAGCACCAGGCCCCACAAAATAGAGTCGATAAAGGTTAATATTCGTATTGTGTACAAGAGAGTTTCCCCTTTAGTATCCTCCTGGTGGTGTCACTGTCCCCGCCCCAGGCGCCACCTGCCCTATAAAGTCATCTGGAAAATTGTGTTGTTGTCTGAGTAACAACACTTGCTGACACCACTGATGACTGCCACCGGCGTCACAACACCTGGAGGTGAACTCAAACCTTATGAACACGACGGTACGATGCTTGAACACGACGGTACGATGCTTGAACACGACGGTACGATGCTTGAACACAATATGGCCCTTGGCCTGACCTAAGAAGTGAACCGTAAGGTCATAACCATCAAACACATGGGTCGTGCCATTGTGCTCACACCCGAAACTGTGGCTTCGTACAGACGAACGAAAGAAAAAACTTTTTTTCACTCATTTCTCTGCGAATTTCCCTGTGAAAAACCCAATGTATACTGACTCCAGTCATCAATAACCATGTATACTAAGCCTCCAATCATCAATAGCCCTTTACACTAAGCCTCCAATCAATAGCCCTTTATACTTAGCCTCCAATCATCAATAGCAAATGGTGTATGTATGAATGTATAGACATATGTATAACGGGTAGGAGGTGGTTGTTGACTCAAATGACTGGTCGTTAAGCAAAAAACTGTAGCACAGACATGCTACAGAAGCGTCCTGACCGGTGTGACGGTGTGTGATATGATGCATGTACCATCACTAGAAGGAACTCGAGGACATGGTAGAGTGTACTGGGCTGTCTGTTGATCTTACAGCAACTGTACCTACTGTACTGTACCATCTGTGCTTGCAGTACTGACCTGGTAGCATCTGTGCCTGCAGTACTGGTATTGCACGACCTCTTTTTTCTGTAATGTGATCTCATACCTCTGGAATGTGACCCCTTATCTCTGTGATATGAACCATTATCTCTTCACCTCTTCCATCACGGCGGTACTGATATCATCTGGAAATAGACAGTGACGCCAGACACGGGTGCAGCAATACTCGAGGTGATTTTGTGACGCACAGGAGCCAGAGTCACACTGCTTAAGCTATACCTGTTGACCTGCTTCTCCTTGACGCTATACCTGTTGCTCTGCTACTGAGAAAAATGCTCTGCTATTTCTATCCCCGTTAATGTTGCTTTCCTTTAAAATTTTCTTTTCTCTGGTGATACGCCCTCCGTCCCTCTCTGGTAGGTAGTGCGTGGTAGGCAGCCACCGACCAGGGAGGTAGGTAGTGCGTAGTGGAGGCAGCCACCGACCAGGGAGGTAGGTAGTGCGTAGTGGAGGCAGCCATCGACCAGGGAGGTAGGTAGTGTGTGGTGGAGGCAGCCATCGACCAGGGAGGTAGGTAGTGTGTGGTGGAGGCAGCCATCGACCAGGGAGGTAGGTAGTGTGTGGCGGAGGCAGCCATCGACCAGGGAGGTATATTACCGGTACTACTTCACCTGGGCACTGGAGGAGTTAGCGACGGTTGAGAAGTGAGCCAGCACTTTAGTGGCTATCAAGTTTCACTCCTTTGGCCCGGGCAGTTGATTTTCCTTCTGCCTCGCCCACACGTGGGCTGTTGGCTCTCAGTCCACAAACATACAATCTCTCCACCCCACACAACACGTAACTCACACCACTCGTCCCTGGTAATTCTAGATGTTCCTGCGGTAAGTTAGCACATCGTGCTAGGCCCTGGCTTGTGGCTGAATTTCGTGACAGCCATTCGTAAGTACTCTCTCTCTCTCTCTCTCTCTCTCTCTCTCTCTCTCTAGATCCGCAGGAACACTCTCCCTCAAACCCCAAGAAGACGTTTCTCCTTCAACCCGTAATAAGTCGCTCCCCCTCCAATGCGTCAGGTTACCCCCTTCAACTCATGGTAATTCATCCTGGAAAATTTGATACAAAATGAAAACATAACAGGAACGAAAACCCTGACCCATCATCTGAATTAGCAACACAAATGATACCAATTACTCTTGTTCTCAGAGATCCTCTATGTACACTGGCGTCAGTCAACACTGTCTATCCCAGGGATCCTGTATGTACACTGACATTCTTCACTCCCACCTGATCTGTCACCACCCACACGACCAGTATGTCACACGAAAGAACGCGACAAAAGAGTCATAACTGTACACGAAGGAACACGACAGAAAGAATAATATAATACCATAGCTGTAGGTCTGTACCTATGATAGGGACTCGGTCAGAGTATAGCCTGGTGATGACACATGATCATACGCATACATTCTCGTATCACTTCCTCTACCTGATGCTCTTAACGCATCCCAACCCTCAAGTTGACGCATCACAGTTAAGAAAGTGTAACTTACCACACTGGTTGTGTAAGCTTCGCAGGGCAGGTGAGAGAACACACACGCACACACACACACACACACACACACACACACACACACACATACACATACACACACATACACACACACATACACATACACACACATACACATACATACACATACACACACATACACACACGATGTTCTCACCAACACTAGCTGGAAATAAGGCATCAGATTCATATATAACATGAAGAAGAAGACGAAAGTGTAGAAGCATTAAAAGAATAAGATTATCACTATTAATATGATTATTATCAATGCCATTTTTACTATGACTAATGTTATTGTTATTGTTATCAATATCATTATTATTATCATTACTATTATTATCATTATTTTTATTATCATTATTATTATCATTATTATATTTATTATCATTATTATTATTATTATTATTATTATTATTATTATTATTATTATCACTATTATCATTATCATTATTGTTATCATTATCATTATTATTATTACTATTATTATTGTTATTATTATTATTATTATTGTTATTATTATTATCATTATTATCATTATCATTATCATTATCATTATTACATCATTATCATTGTTATCATCACCTCACAGACAAGATTATGTACCCAGGTTGGGCATCATGAGGGAGGTGGTCTACACATACAGACTCTGGCCTAACACCGTAGTCCCAGTTTTATTCTAAATCTTCCAGACATAAACTGTTGTAAGAGGCTTCCAGCAGGATCTGCACACATTATTTTACCGAATCCTGTTAGAGAAGGATCAACGGACAATGATCGGATTAACCCGATTGTCCTTGGTGGAATTTTGGACGACATTCCACCGTCAACACTTGAAACATCTGCCTGAGCTTTTGTTGCCTCGTCCATCATTGTCTGCCAAGCTCGTGGGTGAGCCAGTACACTTTCCCAGCCAGGTGACGGTGACGGGTGTCTGGTGACGTGCGTCTGATGACAGGTGTCTGATGGACGTCCCTTGACGTGCGTCTAGTTACAGGCGGGTGTGTAGCGGACATCCGTTGACGGGTGTCTGGTGAGAGGCACCTGGTTGGTCGTGCACCAGAGATCGATATCAGTAACTCTGAAACTCGTATTTCAATGGTCTTGTACAAACCTTCTTAGCGTAACTAATCTCCACCGCTAGAAACAAAAGTACTCACTGAGGAAGTGAATACATCTCTGTAACAATCAAAATAAAGTGGATTCTTGAATGACAATAAAACATTGTTTGATCTTAGAGACAGAGATGAATTCGAATCTAACGATCGCTTATTTGTCATTTCCCTTGTACCCTTGCAGTGAATAGCTTTCCTTATTATTCAAATGGATCTGCTTTCCAAACGAGGTCATTATCCTAATGGCGGACTCGTCCAAGGTGCCATAGCACCACCAGTTCTCGCGGTCGGGGTAAACTAGCAAATTATGTAGCTCGGCCAAAGACTGTAGCGTTTAAAGGGGCGATGCTCTTCTCTCTCTTCCACCAACTCTCTTTAGAACGTGTCTCTCAGCCTTCAACATGGGTTCCGATGCTCCAGTCGCCCTCATGCACATGCTGCTGGAGGTTTCAGGTGTTTTCTCAATTACCTGTTAACACGTGTGTGCCTGGTGCTGTGTGATCTATAGATCATCATTATGGGTTCATCTATGTGTATGTTACGTTGACACCAGTCCCTCTCCTGAGCTGTCTCTCCGTGTGGAGATGTCTTGCCCTCTGTACTGACGCGTTGTCTCCTCAGGAAGTGTGGACAATATTCTAATTGTTTCTAATGGTATTACACACACACACACACACACACACACACACACACACACACACACACACACACACTCCCTGAAGGCTCAGTCCTCTGTTCTTAACGCTACCTCGCCAACGCGGGAAATGGGGAATAGTATGAAATATATATATATATATATATATATATATATATATATATATATATATATATATATATATATATATATATATATATATATATATATATATATATATATATTTTTTTTTTTTTTTTTTTGCTTTGTCGCTGTCTCCCGCGTTTGCGAGGTAGCGCAAGGAAACAGACGAAAGAAATGGCCCAACCCACCCCCATACACATGTATATGCATACGTCCACACACGCAAAATATACATACCTACACAGCTTTCCATGGTTTACCCCAGACGCTTCACATGCCCCGATTCAATCCACTGACAGCACGTCAACCCCGGTATACCACATCGCTCCAATTCACTCTATTCCTTGCCCTCCTTTCACCCTCCTGCATGTTCAGGCCCCGATCACACAAAATCTTTTTCACTCCATCTTTCCACCTCCAATTTGGTCTCCCACTTCTCCTCGTTCCCTCCACCTCCGACACATATATCCTCTTGGTCAATCTTTCCTCACTCATTCTCTCCATGTGCCCAAACCATTTCAAAACACCCTCTTCTGCTCTCTCAACCACGCTCTTTTTATTTCCACACATCTCTCTTACCCTTACGTTACTTACTCGATCAAACCACCTCACACCACACATTGTCCTCAAACATCTCATTTCCAGCACATCCATCCTCCTGCGCACATCTCTATCCATAGCCCACGCCTCGCAACCATACAACATTGTTGGAACCACTATTCCTTAAAACATACCCATTTTTGCTTTCCGAGATAATGTTCTCGACTTCCACACATTCTTCACGGCTCCCAGAATTTTCGCCCCCTCCCCACCCTATGATCCACTTCCGCTTCCATGGTTCCATCCGCTGCCAGATCCACTCCCAAATATCTAAAACACTTCACTTCCTCCAGTTTTTCTCCATTGAAACTCACCTCCCAATTGACTTGACCCTCAACCCTACTGTACCTAATAACCTTGCTCTTATTCACATTTACTCTTAACTTTCTTCTTTCACACACTTTACCAAACTCAGTCACCAGCTTCTGCAGTTTCTCACATGAATCAGCCACCAGCGCTGTATCATCAGCGAACAACAACTGACTCACTTCCCAAGCTCTCTCATCCCCAACAGACTTCATACTTGCCCCTCTTTCCAAAACTCTTGCATTCACCTCCCTAACAACCCCATCCATAAACAAATTAAACAACCATGGAGACATCACACACCCCTGCCGCAAACCTACATTCACTGAGAACCAATCACTTTCCTCTCTTCCTACACGTACACATGCCTTACATCCTCGATAAAAACTTTTCACTGCTTCTAACAACTTGCCTCCCACACCATGTATTCTTAATACCTTCCACAGAGCATCTCTATCAACTCTATCATATGCCTTCTCCAGATCCATAAATGCTACATACAAATCCATTTGCTTTTCTAAGTATTTCTCATATACATTCTTCAAAGCAAACACCTGATCCACACATCCTCTACCACTTCTGAAACTACACTGCTCTTCCCCAATCTGATGCTCTGTACATGCCTTCACCCTCTCAATCAATATATATATATATATATATATATATATATATATATATATATATATATATATATATATATATATATATATAATGTAGGTGTGGTTGTTCCTTCACTTCACTAAACTATAAAAGCTTAATTAATACAAAGTCCACGTCTGCCACAATGATATTGTTATCTTCGATACTGAATCGAATAGTACCATAAACACATGACGTAGATGTAGATATCTGGTCGACCATTCAAAGTGGAAACACGTACGGATTGTACCTACAGAGTCAGACAGAAACAAAACCTTACATGGTCTGCCCTGGAGGAGACAGTTCATGTGTCTTGCTCTGTGGGACACCTCGTGTTGTGCAGGACGCTTGGCAGTGGTTTGGTCGTTCTGCTGTCGCATCAGGGACGCAGCTACTCGTTCTCTTCCTCGTCCTGACCGTACATCGTCGCTTTCTCACCTCAGGCCTGTGAGGCAGCCCAAAATGAGGAAGCAGTAACCTAGTTTAATTTAGTAGTGTAAAACCTAATTTCTTCTTATGATTTTATCCAAGAGTTATTTGTTTCCCTTTGTTCAGTATCAAAGCACCACAGTTCAACTGTGTACTAATGATTTAGACGTATTGGGTGTAACATGATCCTCCAGTCTATCATGGGAACCCCTCATAATCATCATGGCAAAGTCTGTATCCCAAAAGCTGGAAGTGTTCTTTAGGTGCCGTAATCATCTTTCTTGTGAGCAGATGTTTCACATCTAGATGGGCGTTATTTACCCCAGTGTGAAGCACTGTTGACGTATCTGGGGAGGCTCCTCCTCCACCTCTTTATTAACCAAACTGGGATCAAAAGCCTTCCGTCTCATTAACTCTCCTGGCATCATCTCTCTCCAACCTTCCCCTTCAGTGCACTCTGATGCTTCTCTCTCTCTCTCTCTCTCTCTCTCTCTCTCTCTCTCTCTCTCTCTCTCTCTCTCTCTCTCTCTCTCTCTCTCTCTCTCTCTCTCTCTCTCTCCTGCAAGTATGATTTTGGTCGCTGTTCCCGTGAGGTGTCTGCATGTTTTCCCTCACCCAATGCTTGGAGGCGAGGCACTGTGTTTCCCACAGTACCTGTGCGGTCACTTGCCGCACGAGAATCGACCGTTATGTTGCCTCCTTCTTCCCTCAGACATCTACGCCTTAGAATTATCTTCCTTCTCTTGTCCTTCCTTCTTCGTGCAACTCTCCTGCCTCGATCAACTCTCTTTACCTCTTATTGTATTTCTTTCGCCCAGGACTGTCTTTGACTGGGGCATGTATGGCCTGTGGCACGTCGGTGTCTGTGTAAATCAAAAGACATAGCTAATGTAGATCATTACACCTCACCTCATCATAAGTATGGGAGGGAGGGGGTTTAGAGGAGATAGACTGGCACCAAAATGGATAATAACAGGAGCACTGGTACTAGTGGGCAGGTGGTACCTCTTTCTTTCCTTGGTACATGGGAAGATCTATTGATTCCTGGCTCCTATTGTAGACGCCCCTGAACGTCGCTCTCGCCGGGAGGAGCCGTGACACCTGTAATACCTCCACACTCTACTTTAACACATAAAGAATTCAGCTCTGGGCTCAATTTTGCGTCAGCCTCTAGTCCCACGCTCCCCCAGTCTCTTTCTCTCTCTCTCTCTCTCTCTCTCTCTCTCTCTCTCTCTCTCTCTCTCTCTCTCTCTCTCTCTCTCTCTCTCTCTCTCTCTCTAGTCATCAAAACCTTCATCCTTTTCACTCCATACAACATTAGCCACAGCTCGGGGACAGGGTCCCTCACATAGCCATATTGTGAGAGTCATGCTAGTTCATATCATACATCAGCTGCCCTGATGGTGACTACATCGTCCGTCGGCCGTGTTATGTATTTCCCCGCCGACCATGTTAGACTCGTGAGTCACCTGACCCACGCTGAGATGAGTGATGAGCTTTCTCATTGTTTACTGGGTCCTCATGGGCACAACCATGGCTGACGATGAGGCACACATACGCCAACAGTACCACGGAAGTACTGACGGCAGATACCCCTCCGAGTTGGGCGCAAGGCCCGGCGGAGCCTTTTGTCATGTGCCAGTATGTAGGTAAGGTCGTATGGTAACCTACCTATATTCGAAACGACTATGAGGAGTAACGGGTGCAGGTGTGTGTGTGTGTGTGTGTGTGTGTGTGTGTGTGTGTGTATTATTCTACTGAGTGCAGCGCGTGGGTAGTGCTGTCACTAAGGAGCTGTGGTGGACGTGTATAGTGAAGTACGAATTTGGGGTTTGACGCGGGTGGAGTAGAGGGTGGTTGTGTGCATGTGTGTATATTTGGTCTTTTGGTCTCTAGTGCACGCCTTTGTTGTTTGTGTCTGATTTGTTGTGTGTGCGGCGTATAGTGTTTATGTGTTAAGTGTTTGGGTGTTGTGAGGGTAGCATGACGAGGATACTAGAGTGAAGTGATCCTCTTGTGTGTAAGTGTGTGGAGAGAGAGAGAGAGAGAGAGAGAGAGAGAGAGAGAGAGAGAGAGAGAGAGAGAGAGAGAGAGAGAGAGAGAGGTTCCAATCCATATACTACATTTTGTCATAGGACAAAAATCAGCCAAACTGGTTCAGTCAACGTAACTGTTACGACCAGTAATAAGTCTAAACCAGTGATTCAGATATAAAGACATGAGTCCTAAACCTGTGTAGACGTGTGGTCGTCGAATCTCGGGTGTCGAAGCAAAACTCAAAGTCCAATGTTCCGGACGTCGACTGGTGGAAACTGTTAGCCACAGTGGCCAAACAATCATTTCCAGTAACATAAAGCCACTCATTGAAGGTTAACTTTCATCACGAGCAGAGTATAGGAACCCTCTCGGTTAGACTAGGTAGGGGCTGGGTGGCACTGAAACTTGGCCAGTCCTTCCCCGCTGGCCAGTGTAAACAGACGCTGCCACGGATACAACGAAAAGTCGTCTAATCAGCTGTTTGTGGACCACTGTGGTACGTACACTCGACTTTGCTATCTTGAAAGTTGTTTTTTTTTCATTGTTTCTGTGGTACGTGATCAACTCTTTGAGTGTTTAGGTTCAACGTAGAGCACAACGGTACGACCCTTGGGCCTGACTCTTATGGGTCAGGTCAGACCATCATATTCACGGGTCGTCCTGTCGTGCTCAACTTCAATCCTGTCGTGCTCAAGGTCAAGGGTTGTACCATCGTGCTCAAGGCTCGGTCAGTCGCGTCGTGTTCCTAGTGTTGACACACATATATGGTGCACCAATCTCCTACGTTTCTGTCCGTTATGAATTTCATTTCCATTTTTTCTTATTATGATAAATATTTTCTATTTATGATTATAAATATTTTCCATAATCTGTTTCATTGTGACCTACATTATATAAACAGTCATGTGACAACATTTTAAAGGATAAAAGTAATTCAGGTTCTGCGAACCGCGACATTCTTACAGAGTTACATTTATTGACCTAAACCCACGCCTGGCCTGCCGTATTGTATTTCACTCTGTTATTTGCTACTGCATTAAACCCACGCCTGGCCTGGGATATTGTATATCTTTCTTTTATTTGCATTTCCATCCCAGCTCAGCAGGGACGGTCATCCCACGATGGCACACAATCTTCCCGCGTGGTCTTTTGGTGTGACCTTAGAGGTAGAACTTGACCTCTTCAGTTAGACCTTATGGACCTGGGATATGACGGGCAGGTCTCGAGTCTGACCCTTGAGCGTAGGGTCAAAGATCTGGCCATCATCCACAAGGGTCGTACCATCGTACTCAACGGTCGTACCGTCGTGCTCGAGGGACGTATTGTTGTCTTTAAAGCGTTTATTTCCAGTAGGAGTTAGAGCCGTTGTCAGGAGGGAGGTGCCCTTTGCCCCGCGCCTCCTCTGATGCACTGCGCCTCCGGGTAACATGTGGCGCACTTCATGTTTACATGGCATTTGCTTTTTCCGTTTGCTGGGCCATGACAACGACTCATTTTTTTTATTGGGGGAGGAGGAGGAGGAGGGAGGAAATGAAGAGAACTTTTTTTACGTTGATGAATCTGTGTGTGTGTGTGTGTGTGTGTGTGTGTGTGTGTGTGTGGGTGGGTTACTTTACATTTGTATTTGTATCAATGTTAGAAAGACCTTAAGTTCATTATTCTTTGTCAGTGCGGTTGTTTATATATGTTTGTGTTTGTTTCTCTCTTTTGGTGTATACGTCAGGTGTATATTTATTTGTATACGTGTCCGTGTGGGTGTAGGGTTGCGCATACATGTATAAACTTATGCGTCTGCTTTTATAGTCGAGTATACATAGATATGATGGTTACGCCTCAGACTAAACAAAACTGATTCATATTTTCATTTACAAGAACAGATTTGCGAAACAACAATATTTTCACATCGGCTCTTAGTGGAAAGAAAATCTCACGAGAATTTACCGATGTATTTCCTCAACTATTCCTTGTAATCACCTATCCATTACCCACCCATCATCTAATCATCACCTATCATCACCTATCCCTCACCCACTCACCAACCTGGACTGCCCCTAGAGGTAAGACCCATTCAGGAGTTACAACCTTCAGAACGTAATCTCCCCATCATCTACATATCTCCCCATCATCTACATATCTCCCCATCATCTACATATCTCCCCATCATCTACATATCTCCCCATCATCTACATATCTCCCCATCATCTACATATCTCCCCATCATCTACATATCCCATCATCTACATATCTCCCCATCATCTACATATCTCCCACATCATCTACCCATATCTTAGTCTCCCCATCATCTACATATCTCCCCATCATCTACATATCTCCCCATCATCTACATATCTCCCACATCCTATCTACCACTCATCTCCCCATCATCTACATCCCCATCATCTACATATTCCCATCATCTACATATCTCCCCATCATCTACATTCTCCCCTCCAATATTCCCCTCATACATATCTCCCCATCATCTACATATCTCCCCATCATCTACATATCTCCCCATCATCTACATATCTCCCCATCATCTACATATCTCCCCATCATCTACATATCTCCCCATCATCTACATATCTCCCCATCATCTACATATCTCCCCATCATCTACATATCTCCCCATCATCTACATATCTCCCCATCATCTACATATCTCCCCATCATCTACATATCTCCCCATCATCTACATATCTCCCCATCATCTACATATCTCCCCATCATCTACATATCTCCCCATCATCTACATATCTCCCCATCATCTACATATCTCCCCATCATCTACATATCTCCCCATCATCTACATATCTCCCCATCATCTACATATCTCCCCATCATCTACATATCTCCCCATCATCTACATATCTCCCCATCATCTACATATCTCCCCATCATCTACATATCTCCCCATCATCTACATATCTCCCCATCATCTACATATCTCCCCATCATCTACATATCTCCCCATCATCTACATATCTCCCCATCATCTACATATCTCCCCATCATCTACATATCTCCCCATCATCTACATATCTCCCCATCATCTACATATCTCCCCATCATCTACATATCTCCCCATCATCTACATATCTCCCCATCATCTACATATCTCCCCATCATCTACATATCTCCCCATCATCTACATATCTCCCCATCATCTACATATCTCCCCATCATCTACATATCTCCCCATCATCTACATATCTCCCCATCATCTACATATCTCCCCATCATCTACATATCTCCCCATCATCTACATATCTCCCCATCATCTACATATCTCCCCATCATCTACATATCTCCCCATCATCTACATATCTCCCCATCATCTACATATCTCCCCATCATCTACATATCTCCCCATCATCTACATATCTCCCCATCATCTACATATCTCCCCATCATCTACATATCTCCCCATCATCTACATATCTCCCCATCATCTACATATCTCCCCATCATCTACATATCTCCCCATCATCTACATATCTCCCCATCATCTACATATCTCCCCATCATCTACATATCTCCCCATCATCTACATATCTCCCCATCATCTACATATCTCCCCATCATCTACATATCTCCCCATCATCTACATATCTCCCCATCATCTACATATCTCCCCATCATCTACATATCTCCCCATCATCTACATATCTCCCCATCATCTACATATCTCCCCATCATCTACATATCTCCCCATCATCTACATATCTCCCCATCATCTACATATCTCCCCATCATCTACATATCTCCCCATCATCTACATATCTCCCCATCATCTACATATCTCCCCATCATCTACATATCTCCCCATCATCTACATATCTCCCCATCATCTACATATCTCCCCATCATCTACATATCTCCCCATCATCTACATATCTCCCCATCATCTACATATCTCCCCATCATCTACATATCTCCCCATCATCTACATATCTCCCCATCATCTACATATCTCCCCATCATCTACATATCTCCCCATCATCTACATATCTCCCCATCATCTACATATCTCCCCATCATCTACATATCTCCCCATCATCTACATATCTCCCCATCATCTACATATCTCCCCATCATCTACATATCTCCCCATCATCTACATATCTCCCCATCATCTACATATCTCCCCATCATCTACATATCTCCCCATCATCTACATATCTCCCCATCATCTACATATCTCCCCATCATCTACATATCTCCCCATCATCTACATATCTCCCCATCATCTACATATCTCCCCATCATCTACATATCTCCCCATCATCTACATATCTCCCCATCATCTACATATCAGGTATTGCCATCCGCTTTCTTGATTGTTTTTGTGTTCCACAAATCGCAAACATAATATCTGGACACATTTTTACCTTTAGATTTTAGGATTACAGTTTGGTGTTGTGTGTTATAAAACTGTTTTCCGATATCACACCCACGTCCAGTGTACTCCTCTCCTCAATATCACACCCACGTCCAGTGTACTCCTCTCCTCAATATCACACCCACGTACAGTGTACTCCTCTCCTCAATATCACACCCACGTACAGTGTACTCCTCTCCTCAATATCACACCCACGTCCAGCGTACTCCTCTCCTCAATATCACACCCACGTCCAGTGTACTCCTCTCCTCAATATCACACCCACGTACAGTGTACTCCTCTCCTCAATATCACACCCACGTACAGTGTACTCCTCTCCTCAATATCACACCCACGTCCAGCGTACTCCTCTCCTCAATATCACACCCACGTCCAGTGTACTCCTCTCCTCAATATCACACCCACGTCCAGTGTACTCCTCTCCTCAATATCACACCCACGTCCAGCGTACTCCTCTCCTCAATATCACACCCACGTCCAGTGTACTCCTCTCCTCAATATCACACCCACGTCCAGCGTACTCCTCTCCTCAATATCACACCCACGTCCAGCGTACTCCTCTCCTCAATATCACACCCACGTCCAGCGTACTCCTCTCCTCAATATCACACCCACGTCCAGCGTACTCCTCTCCTCAATATCACACCCACGTCCAGTGTACTCCTCTCCTCAATATCACACCCACGTACAGTGTACTCCTCTCCTCAATATCACACCCACGTCCAGCGTACTCCTCTCCTCAATATCACACCCACGTACAGTGTACTCCTCTCCTCAATATCACACCCACGTACAGTGTACTCCTCTCCTCAATATCACACCCACGTCCAGCGTACTCCTCTCCTCAATATCACACCCACGTCCAGTGTACTCCTCTCCTCAATATCACACCCACGTACAGTGTACTCCTCTCCTCAATATCACACCCACGTCCAGCGTACTCCTCTCCTCAATATCACACCCACGTCCAGTGTACTCCTCTCCTCAATATCACACCCACGTCCAGTGTACTCCTCTCCTCAATATCACACCCACGTACAGTGTACTCCTCTCCTCAATATCACACCCACGTACAGTGTACTCCTCTCCTCAATATCACACCCACGTACAGTGTACTCCTCTCCTCAATATCACACCCACGTCCAGTGTACTCCTCTCCTCAATATCACACCCACGTCCAGCGTACTCCTCTCCTCAATATCACACCCACGTCCAGTGTACTCCTCTCCTCAATATCACACCCACGTCCAGTGTACTCCTCTCCTCAATGCCTGATGAGGTTCAGTTATGTTTGGTTGATCTCCAGCTTATGATTCAGGTAATTGTTTTGTTTTTCAAGGAAAAGTAATTCATCATTCGGTAAGTTCAATAAGTTTATATATATATATATATATATATATATATATATATATATATATATATATATATATATATATATATATATATATATATATATATATATATATAAACGAGTCTACATATATAGCTTATTGTGACTGATGAAGACAGCCTGCAAACAGGAGTGCTTGAAGGTTTCCAAGAGGCTGATTGGGGGACCTGAGTTGATGGGTTCCTCGGGGACCTCGTATGTTCATTTAACACAGGGTGTCCGGGTTGGGGATCTGGACAGGGCCTGGTAGGCTAATTTCAAGAGTCGTTGTTGGTAAGGTCAGCAGGGGGTTGCCTTACATCTGGGTCATCTGGAACACTACCGGCAACACTGTGCACATCTCGGTGGATTAGATCAATTCATTACTGGACGACCTGGTTCCTCATAGGAGAAGATCTGAAAGTTTCACTCCAGATGTAGGAGGGTTGTCTTAGATGAGCAGAGCCTCGAGATGTCACGGTCAGGAATTGCCTTTGGTTTAAGTGCCAGGTGAAGCAAGGTCCCTAGACATGGGATCAGAACCCCATATGCTGCACTCTTATGATATCTTTTGGATAGAAATTGTAAGTTTGTGCACTAACAATAGTCGAGACTTTTGTTTGATAAATCTTCGTAGGACACCTGCCTGATCCGTTGAGCAGGGCGGCTTTAAGTCCAGCAGGACCCCTGAAGATCCGCTGAGCAGAGTGATCTATGTTCCTGTAGGATCCTTCATTGGTAAACTGAAATCCAAGATATACAGATTGGATCATCCTTAAGTATGATGAAGTGACCTTTGACCTGATACTTCAGTCAGGTCCATCATCACATTATATCTAAGATTCGTACCGTCTTACCGTAGTTTTTAAGAGGTTAAAGGTTGTGACCCTTGCCCAAGTGTAGGGCAAGTCGCCAGCTAGTCAGCACTAGGGGTCCGCCTAGCACCTCGCTGTTGTCATCTGCACCTGTTGCGGACATCGTCATGCTCTGTGGTAAGGTTATCTCTCCAAAATAGTGACCATACAGGAGAAGTGATGGCTGTAGCCTGAAGCGTGCAAGACGGTACACCACAGTTGACGGTACACCACAGTTGTAAAGTGTCGCAGATATTTAGATACGGCCAGTATGCGTCATGATAGTGTGTTGAACTGTGGTAGTAATTTTGTGTAAGTACCATCAAACAGGAGAACGCTATGACGGTGGAGTGAACGGCATATTTAATCCAAGGTGTTTAGTGCAACTCATGAACCAGTTCGTTTGAATGGGACGCGGAAATTCCGGTTGAGTATCGCTCGTAGCTGGTTGACCTTGGGTCCTGACACGCAGATCCGCTCTTACCTTGTTTGTGTTCAGGCGTAAATAATCATCAATCCTTCCTTCATCCGTGGCCATTGTCCTGCGTACTGTAGCTGAAGCAGAGGAGGAGGGAGGGAGGTAGATCCAAGCCCCATGCTATACCCTCGTGACCTTCATCCTTCCACCTACACGAGGTCATCCACAACACTATGATATTCACTCTCCACCCCAGGTCCACGGACCAGGCAGGCCACTCGCCCTGCCAGTCTGACGTACAGAAAACATTTGTCAGTTTCCCTGCCACTGTGTCAACGCCGCCACTTTATAAACTACGTTGTTTTCCAAGGCTAATAATACCACCCGAGGTTTGGACTGCGGGTCAGGTTTGGATCTATAAAGCAATTTTCCTCGTCTGATCCTCCTTGATACATCGCCGAACGAATCAGAAGGTAGTCAGGGCTCCATTTCCACAGTGATCATCTAAGTATCATAGAACGTACCTGACGTCCATTGTACTGTACCAGAATATTTCAAAAAGTTGATTCGAATTATTGTTTGAAATGCGAAGATTAATGGAAACAAACGGCTGACATTCTGTCAGCTGTCAGGACTGTGATAAAAATGGACTGCCCAGGTGATTTGGGCAATAACTGTAGGCGTGACTGTGTGGACATTGGCTGCCGCTTGTGCCGAGGTAAACAAGAGCTTGTGTTCCCTGTCTACGTGACATTAACGTTCGCTAATTAGTTTACACTCCAGGCTCGGCCACGCCGGGTACGGCTTATTGACTACCTTCTTATAGTAAGAGGTCAGGCAGAGGCTTCCAGTTGTCCCTTTAGAAGCATTTATTTCGTCTCTTTAGGTGGGAGAAGTGAGATCACCGTACACTTGCACACCACTTACTTTGCGTGAAGAGTGCATCAGATTTCGAGGTATTTTTAAAGAAAAGTAATTTGTGATGATTTTTAGTGTCACTATGAGGGTCATTGACTCGCATACCCTCCGGATCTAGGTCCACCTCTGATGGTCTTTGTCTCTCTTTCTTTCCCTCTCTTTTTCTCTCATTTGCCCAGGCCCCTCTCCCATTCCCCTCCCATGGAACATGCGCGAGAGGAAATAGAACGAGAAGCAAACAGGGATCCTTGCCAAATGGGAGTGAGAGGCAAGACGGAAGAGGGAGGCAGAGCGCCGTGCGCCGATAAGCTGGTGCGAGGGAGAACGGTTCGATATGGAGGCAAGATAGGAAATGATAGCGAGTAGGCAGGGAGGAGAGAAGAGGTCACAGGAGGAGGGAGGCTGGAGGAGGAGGAGATTCATGATCCACTCAGCTTTACAACGTCATCCTTTGGGAGGTGATAAGCCCGTCTCGACCGTGACCGCACCACACCGCAAGTATGCCAGTTTTCCAATGTGGTACGAAGGCTTATATTTCCTCCCTGCGTATTCAATTACCCGGGAGAGATCAACAACATAAATTAAACTATATTTTCTGATATTCGCGATAATTTCTTTTGCTTCCGCTTATACGTCATTAGACATATGTATACATCAAAATTATTTATAGCTTTGTTACATTCCCAGTAAGAGGCTCAGCGAAGGATGTGTCTGCCTCATACCATCACAGTGCAACGTGTGGCATCAGCTTTTGTTGATATATTGAAGATTCAACCGTTGAAATATGACGAAATGTTTGCAGTGCTGCAGGAAGATGGGAAATAGATTTTGATGTTGAATACATCAAAGAACAATGATGCATGTATCTTGACGATGGACCATCTCTTGACCACCTTCATCTTGTAATCATGAC
Organism: Panulirus ornatus; assembly: GCF_036320965.1. Lineage (NCBI taxonomy): Eukaryota > Metazoa > Arthropoda > Malacostraca > Decapoda > Palinuridae > Panulirus > Panulirus ornatus. The sequence goes on along the minus strand of NC_092246.1, from coordinate 23,961,677 downwards.
AGTATGACCCTTACGCATGATGTCGTGACCAGTGACCTGATTGTTATCACTCAGGTCAAAGGTCACACCATCGATGATAACAAGGCTTGTCCCGTCGTATTCAAGAACTTAAGATTTACGGCGTCGTATTTCACTCAATGAGCGAAGCAGGGCAGCCATAACCCATCAGAAGTGTACGACACTTCCAACCACACCACTGGCAGCAGACGCTTGGCTGGGCCGGAAACCATCACTGCCCACCGTACGACAGTTAGTCCAACCTTTAGAATTAGCTTTCGACCAATTAACCAGATATCATTTTATAATCATTCACTGTACTGCACTGCACTGTACCGCAATGCACTGCACTGCACCGCATTGCACTGTACAACAAACGAGCAGATGCCTGCGCAGGTATAGGAATCGTTCGGCGTTACCGGACTCCGCCTCCCTGGGGCAATGACGCATGTAAAAAGTCACCATCAGCAAAGCTGTATGATCGTAGGACCATCTGGTCCACTTCAACACTACAGAAAAGATCTTCCTTACCCAGCGTAATGACTGCAGCGCAGCCTTGAAGCTGCAGGAGCCTCATGGAAGTAGTCCTGTGTGTGTGTGTGTGTGTGTGTGTGTGTGTCATCACATGTCTAGAACATTTCATATCGTCCAAACCCTATCAGAGCGATGTGACGTCACATCCCGCACTACCCGTCGTAACCGCGTGAACCCCAAACATATGGACGATATCGTAGCTTCTTATATTATCAACAGAATTTCCAAAGAAAGTACTTGATTTCCTCACTCAAACCACCAGACCAGCTACAGATAACGTGTTCCGTGAGTGGATCAACGACGATGTTGAGAGAAAATATGGCAGAGTTTTGGACGTTGGTATGGCTGGCTATGTTGACCATCCTGGGCTCAGGTTATATGTAGGGGTCAGCGGGCTCGTCCCGCTCTCCTCGTGACTTACAAAACTTCATTCACACCAGAGGAAGTCGCACATGGACACGGTGGACCCTGGTGGGCGCCAGAGATTATCTCGTGGTAGAGTCCACATCACATCCTTGAACTGACTCGATCATGGGGTGCTACTGCCTCACGCCTCCCGTGGACGTCAACTTAACAAGATCTGAACCAGTTACGTAGCTTACGTCACTAACCTTCTTAATGTTACTAAACCAAAACCTCACAACATACATACATACATACATACATACATAGATACATACACACATACATACATACATACATACACACATACATACGTACATACATACATGCATACATACATACATACATACATACATACATACATACATTCCACCAAACGGGATCTGTTTTCCGTTATTTTGGGGTTTTTGTTGTTGTTGTTGTTGTTAATAGGAATCTGTTTTTCCGTTAATAGGATTTTATCTTCCGTCAGGAGTTACCGGACTCCGCCCACATGTGACTACAATCCAACTGATTAAGTCACCTTCGGTGAGGCTGTAATATAGTCATTAGACGTGAGTCCAGTCTCGTCGTGGAACTCCTACCTCCAAAAGAAGTCCATGATTGTAGCGCAGCCTCGAAGATGCCATGAGCCCATCAAAGAGGTTCGCAGGGTTATATGTATGACAACGTCATCGTGTAACGTCTGTCAACCATGAACCTTCGGCCAGGCTAACGCTATGACATGACAGCATGCCTGGCTAACATGACAGCATACCTGGCTAACATGACAGCATACCTGGCTAACATGACAGCATACCTGGCTAACATGCTGACGTCCCATTACGCCAGCCTGACATTATGACATGACAGCATACTAAGCTGACACACTGACATAACAGCACGACCGTCCAACACTACAGCACGTCCAGCTGACACTATGACGTGACAGCAGACCTTGACTCATTTTACCTCACACTTGTCAGACGTATGTGTGTGTCTGCTGCGTGATTGTGTCGTTGGTAAGTCATGGTTGTAAGTTAGCCAGTCGCAGGTGAGAGAAACAGGTTCTTAGTGACGTACTTTACGAAATAATATTACCCAATGAGGGTTGGGGCTAGCTAGCGTTCACCCCAGGACAATCTCGGGTCATGAAGAACAAGTTTGAGTTCCGTGTTGTCAGGTGTTATGTTTCAGACGGAGAGATTGCATATTTGTGGACTGAATACCAACAGCCGACGTTTGGGTGAAGCAGAAAGACCAGGCAGTCACCTAGGCCAAAGGAATGAAAACTGACAGTCACTGAAGTGCTGGCTCACTGTGCAGCCGTCTTTAACCTTCCCGTTACCCAGGCGGGTATTGCCGGTAAAGTGACCTCCCAGTCGGTGGCTGCCAGTATGCGCATGAATTTAGATAGATAAAGAGCGAGTGACAGAGACTTGGAGATGGTGAAGGAACTTCACACCTCGCGTGCCTGTCTTTTCATCTCCCAACTAAATTGTTCTCCCGCGACGCAGTCTTGTTAAAACGGGTGGCCGGGCGGAGCAGCAGCCACACAGGCCAACCGTCGAGATGTGTCGATCTTTCTCACTGATTCAACACCCTGAGCGTCATGCGGTCGTCACCCCGAGGGAGAAGCACCCAGCTGGTGTGGAAGAAGGCCCCATATTCGGACTGCCCTCACAGCTCGTGAACCAGTCCATCACCCAGAGTCACCATCAGATCACTATCAACCCAGATGCATTATTTGCCAGGCAGATTTCTTCAGGAATTCGGTGGGTGTATTCATCAGTGCCTCCTAAACTAAGGACATGTCCTTAGTGCACTTCATAAGCCAAAGTTCCTCACTCTCTCTTGGATGCGCTAGTGAGATGCAAGGTCACCCGTCCCCCGACAAGGGGTCGCCTCTCCACTGGCTTCTCTGTGAACAACAATATTTTGAAGTCACAGGCACTGACCACGTGGCTTTGTATGATACACTGTAGACGTCATCTTGTGCTTGTTAACCACACTTTATACTTGTTCTTGACGTCATCTCTACATAGTGACATCACCTTACGATTGTTCTTGACATTTTCTTATATTTGATCTATGATTCGCCTTCAGCTGTATTTTCGTAATATTTTCTTTCATTCCATTTATGTCTTTACCGTAAGGAGGGACACATTTCTCCTTAACTCTTCTTCCATCCTCCATTTTGCTGTCGACAGTGAACTGGTACAGAAAGTATATGACATGTCCGGGCCAGGCCCTTCCCTGGTGGGTTGATGCAAGTCCCACCAGGCGTGTTCCCTGGTCCAGCACGCCCAGCAGGGTCAATGCTGTTGTTCCAGTTTTAGGTCTTCACTAAAACTGGATGAGTTCCTGGAGCGAGCATCGTCAGATCGAATTACTCTTATAAAACTATATGGGATAAGACACAATCCCTTCACTGCGAGATAACAGGAAGGCGTCTGCTCTGCCTCTCCAAGTTAGGCATTTCTTATTGTATTGTCCACACTCTCTTTACCGACATCTTGTCTTCAGAGGAAAGTCTACTGTCATCCTCATATAGCAGAGCAGAACCTTGGGAATACTTACCATCAAATAATCGCTGTTCTTCTTACAGTAGAAATTTTTCAGTTTTTCATGTCATCAAATATTGAATTTGATCGTTACTGGGAGAGCATGGTTACTGTAAAGCACTTGGCAACTTACATTTGAGCCGTTGCGTTGTCTGTTTCTTTCCCTACACCGCTAAGCTTTGGAACTATTTACAGTGATACTCTCTAAAATGGCAGGTTATCCACCTACTAGGACATGCTGATATCATTTTTATCATATCTTTTTTCTCCTTTTTTCTTGGACATTTTTTTACGGCTCATGCAAAACCTGCCCTGGATGAAGTCTTGTCTGTGACCAGAGATTGTGTAAACCGCGAGTTAATGAAACTTGTGAACATGGCTCACGTGAACTAAGAACAACTCAGTAATCGTTTAGCGGCAGTAGGGTGGCCTGGCGTCTGGTGTCTCTCCTCACCTGACCAAAATGAAAAATTTGATCAGAGACAATCACACAATTCCACAAGCTCAGTGGCTAAGGTTCGAATGTGGGTCCATAGATCATAGATATGTGTGTGTGTGTAAAGGAATCTATCATTTTCATGTTACTAGCAGCTTCGAAATATATATATATATATATATATATATATATATATATATATATATATATATATATATATATATATATATATATATAGAATGTATGTGAGAATGTATTTGAAGAATGTATGTGAGAAATACTTAGAAAAACAAATGGATTTGTGTGTAGCATTTATGGATCTGGAGAAGGCATATGATAGAGTTGATAGAGATGCTCTGTGGAAGGTTTTAAGAATATATGGTGTGGGGGGCAAGTTGTTAGAAGCAATGAAAAGTTTTTATCGAGGATGTAAGGCATGTGTACGTGTAGGAAGAGAGGAAAGTGATTGGTTCTCAGTGAATGTAGGTTTGCGGCAGGGGTGTGTGATGTCTCCGTGGTTGTTTAATTTGTTTATGGATGGGGTTGTCAGGGAGGTAAATGCAAGGGTTTTGGAAAGAGGGGCAAGTATGCAGTCTGTTGTGAATGAGAGAGCTTGGGAAGTGAGTCAGTTGTTGTTCGCTGATGATACATCGCTGGTGGCTGATTTATGTAAGAAACTGCAGAAGCTGGTGACTGAGTTTGGTAAAGTGTGTGAAAGAACAAAGTTAAGAGTAAATGTGAATAAGAGCAAGGTTATTAGGTACAGTAGGGTTGAGGGTCAAGTCAATTGGGAGGTAAGTTTGAATGGAGAAAAACTGGAGGAAGTAAAGTGTTTTAGATATCTGGGAGTGGATCTGGCAGCGGATGGAATCATGGAAGCGGAAGTGAATCATAGGGTAGGGGAGGGGGCGAAAATCCTGCGAGCCTTGAAGAATGTGTGGAAGTCGAGAACATTATCTCGGAAAGCAAAAATGGGTATGTTTGAAGGAATAGTGGTTCCAACAATGTTGTATGGTTGCGAGGCGTGGGCTATGGATAGAGTTGTGCGCAGGAGAGTGGATGTGCTGGAAATGAGATGTCTGAGGACAATATGTGGTGTGAGGTGGTTTGATCGAGTAAGTAATGTAAGGGTAAGAGAGATGTGTGGAAATAAAAAGAGTGTGGTTGAGAGAGCAGAAGAGGGTGTTTTGAAATGGTTTGGCCACATGGAGAGAATGCGTGAGGAAAGATTGACCAAGAGGATATATGCGTCAGAGGTGGAGGGAACGAGGAGAAGTGGGAGACCAAATTTTAGGTGGAAAGATGGAGTGAAAAAGATTTTGAGTGATCGGGGCCTGAACATGCAGGAGGGTGAAAGGCGTGCAAGGAATAGAGCGAATTGGAACGATGTGGTATACCGGGGTCGACGTGCTGTCAATGGATTGAACCAGGGCATGTGAAGCGTCTGGGGTAAACCATGGAAAGTTGTGTGGGGCCTGGATGTGGAAAGGGAGCTGTGGTTTCGGTGCATTATTACATGACAGCTAGAGACTGAGTGTGAACGAATGGGGCCTTTGGTGTCTTTTCCTAGCGCTACCTCGCACACATGTGGGGGGAGGGGGTTGTTATTCTATGTGTGGCGAGGTGGCGATGGGAACAAATAAAGGCAGACAGTATGAATTATGTACATGTGTATATATGTATATGTCTGTGTGTGTATATATATGTGTACATTGAGATGTATAGGTATGTATATTTGTGTGTGTGGACGTGTATGTATATACATGTGTATGTGGGCGGGTTGGGCCATTCTTTCGTCTGTTTCCTTGCGCTACCTCGCTAACGCGGGAGACAGCGATAAAGCAAAATAAATAAAGATATATATAATATATGTATATATATATATATATATATATATATATATATATATATATATATATATATATATATATATATATATATATACATGGAGGTTGTTAGTCCACCTGTCCACCCCAGGGGGGAGATGATGTGGATGGTTCATGTCACCAGATGGTCAGGGGCAGCGGGAGGTGTCTACTTGTACAACCATAGATCCAGTCCTGGTCATCGGTTGGGGACAAAGACACATTACAAATGAAGGAAACAAAAACTCTCAGACTTTCAGTAATTCTAATATAAATTCAGTATAAGAAGTGTGTGCTTCAGGAGGTGTATGCTTCGGGAGGCGTATGCTTCAGGAGGTGTATACTTCAGCAATATTTTACAAGACGTATATTGTTCTGGACAACAACCACCTCGGAACTTAATGGTGAACATTCGTTCAGTGTCCAGTATGTTCATCACAACCACAACGCTGGCCAGGCGATCATACATGTGAGACCCACCACCGCCAGCCAAACTACAGCATGACAGAAGCTCCCAAATCCATTCCTAAGTTTTAAGTGGAACGCAAGTGTGAAACCCCCTCAATCCTCCACTTCTCTCTTCCATGAGAGAGCCTCGCCTGCTCTCACCACTCACACATTTAAGAGTTTCCGAGAAGTGAAGCCCAACATGGCAGCAATATCCGCCTCTCCGTCTGTGTCGTCAACTCTTCTGGGTCATGACTCTTGCCTGGCTTCGTCGTGCACTTCTCTCCGTAACTCATACCATCCACCGTCCACCACTCATGTTTACCACATCTTCCTGCCCCGTGTAAAGGACGTTAACTCTTACAAAATTATTATTATTATTATCATTATTATTATTATTATTATTATTATTATTATTATTATTATTGTTATTATCATCATTATTATTATTATTATTATTATTATTATTATTATTATTATTATTATTATTATTACTATTATTATTATTATTATTATTATCATTATCATTATTATCATCATCATTATTATCATCATTATCACATGTTCACCAAATGGCTTCCTAGCTACGTCTCTTCGTTGTATGTCAACTGACTTTCTCTCTTGTGTCTCCCCTGATGATGTTATTATTACACGAAAGTGTAATGGGATGTATTTAGGGAATCAGTGATGGATTGCGCAAAAGATGCTTGTGGCATGAGAAGAGTGGGAGGTGGGTTGATTAGAAAGGGTAGTGAGTGGTGGGATGAAGAAGTAAGATTATTAGTGAAAGAGAAGAGAGAGGCATCTGGACGATTTTTGCAGGGAAAAAATGCGATTGAGTGGGAGATGTATAAAAGAAAGAGACAGGAGGTCAAGAGAAAGGTGCAAGAGGTGAAAAAGAGGGCAAATGAGAGTTGGGGTGAGAGAGTATCACTAAATTTTAGGGAGAATAAAAAGATGTTCTGGAAGGAGGTAAATAAAGTGCGTAAGACGAGGGAGCAAATGGGAACTTCAGTGAAGAGCGCAAATGGGGAGATGATAACAAGTAGTGGTGATGTGAGAAGGAGATGGAGTGAGTATTTTGAAGGTTTGTTGAATGTGTTTGAGGATAGAGTGGCTTTGGTAAACAGAGAAGAGGTAGTAAAAGCTTTGCGGAAGATGAAAGCCGGCAAGGCAGCATGTTTGGATGGTATTGCAGTGGAATTTATTAAAAAAAAGGGGGTGACTGTGTTATTGACTGGTTGGTAAGGTTATTTAATGTATGTATGACTCATGGTGAGGTGCCTGAGGATTGGCGGAATGCTTGCATAGTGCCATTGTACAAAGGCAAAGGGGATAAGAGTGAGTGCTCAAATTACAGAGGTATAAGTTTGTTGAGTATTCCTGGTAAATTATATGGGAGGATATTGATTGAGAGGGTGAAGGCATGTACAGAGCATCAGATTGGGGAAGAGCAGTGTGGTTTCAGAAGTGGTAGAGGATGTGTGGATCAGGTGTTTGCTTTGAAGAATGTATGTGAGAAATACTTAGAAAAGCAAATGGATTTGAATGTAGCATTTATGGATCTGGAGAAAGCATATGATAGAGTTGATAGAGATGCTCTGTGGAAGGTATTAAGAATATATGGTGTGGGAGGCAAGTTGTTAGAAGCAGTGAAAAGTTTTTATCGAGGATGTAAGGCATGTGTACGTGTAGGAAGAGAGGAAAGTGATTGGTTCTCAGTGAATGTAGGTTTGCGGCAGGGGTGTGTAATGTCTCCATGGTTGTTTAATTTGTTTATGGATGGGGTTGTTAGGGAGGTGAATGCAAGAGTTTTGGAAAGAGGGGCAAGTATGAAGTCTGTTGTGGATGAGAGAGCTTGGGAAGTGAGTCAGTTGTTGTTCGCTGATGATACAGCGCTGGTGGCTGATTCATGTGAGAAACTGCAGAAGCTGGTGACTGAGTTTGGTAAAGTGTGTGAAAGAGGAAAGTTAAGAGTAAATGTGAATAAGAGCAAGGTAATTAGGTACAGTAGGGTTGAGGGTCAAGTCAATTAGGAGGTAAGTTTGAATGGAGAAAAACTGGAGGAAGTATATTGTTTTAGATTTTTGGGAGTGGATCTGGCAGCGGATGGAACCATGGAAGCGGAAGTGGATCATAGGGTGGGGGAGGGGGGGCGAAAATCCTGGGAGCCTTGAAGAATGTGTGGAAGTCGAGAACATTATCTCGGAAAGCAAAAATGGGTATGTTTGAAGGAATAGTGGTTCCAACAATGTTGTATGGTTGCGAGGCGTGGGCTATGGATAGAGTTGTGCGCAGGAGGATGGATGTGCTGGAAATTAGATGTTTTAGGACAATGTGTGGTGTGAGGTGGTTTGATCGAGTAAGTAACGTAAGGGTAAGAGAGATGTGTGGAAATAAAAGAGTGTGGTTGAGAGAGCAGAAGAGGTGTTTTGAAATGGTTTGGCCACATGGAGAGAATGAGTGAGGAAAGATTGACCAAGAGGATATATGCGTCAGAGGTGGAGGGAACGAGGAGAAGTGGGAGACCAAATTTTAGGTGGAAAGATGGAGTGAAAAAGATTTTGAGTGATCGGGGCCTGAACATGCAGGAGGGTGAAAGGCGTGCAAGGAATAGAGCGAATTGGAACGATGTGGTATACCGGGGTCGACGTGCTGTCAATGGATTGAACCAGGGCATGTGAAGCGTCTGGGGTAAACCATGGAAAGTTGTGTGGGGCCTGGATGTGGAAAGGGAGCTGTGGTTTCGGTGCATTATTACATGACAGCTAGAGACTGAGTGTGAACGAATGGGGCCTTTGGTGTCTTTTCCTAGCGCTACCTCGCACACATGTGGGGGGAGGGGGTTGTTATTCTATGTGTGGCGAGGTGGCGATGGGAACAAATAAAGGCAGACAGTATGAATTATGTACATGTGTATATATGTATATGTCTGTGTGTGTATATATATGTGTACATTGAGATGTATAGGTATGTATATTTGTGTGTGTGACGTGTATGTATATACATGTGTATGTGGCGGGTTGGGCCATTCTTTCGTCTGTTTCCTTGCGCTAACCTCGCTAACGCGGGAGACAGCGATAAAGCAAAATAAATAAAGATATATATAATATATGTATATATATATATATATATATATATATATATATATATATATATATATATATATATATATATATATATATATACATGGAGGTTGTTAGTCCACCTGTCCACCCCAGGGGGGAGATGATGTGGATGGTTCATGTCACCAGATGGTCAGGGGCAGCGGGAGGTGTCTACTTGTACAACCATAGATCCAGTCCTGGTCATCGGTTGGGGACAAAGACACATTACAAATGAAGGAAACAAAAACTCTCAGACTTTCAGTAATTCTAATATAAATTCAGTATAAGAAGTGTGTGCTTCAGGAGGTGTATGCTTCGGGAGGCGTATGCTTCAGGAGGTGTATACTTCAGCAATATTTTACAAGACGTATATTGTTCTGGACAACAACCACCTCGGAACTTAATGGTGAACATTCGTTCAGTGTCCAGTATGTTCATCACAACCACAACGCTGGCCAGGCGATCATACATGTGAGACCCACCACCGCCAGCCAAACTACAGCATGACAGAAGCTCCCAAATCCATTCCTAAGTTTTAAGTGGAACGCAAGTGTGAAACCCCCTCAATCCTCCACTTCTCTCTTCCATGAGAGAGCCTCGCCTGCTCTCACCACTCACACATTTAAGAGTTTCCGAGAAGTGAAGCCCAACATGGCAGCAATATCCGCCTCTCCGTCTGTGTCGTCAACTCTTCTGGGTCATGACTCTTGCCTGGCTTCGTCGTGCACTTCTCTCCGTAACTCATACCATCCACCGTCCACCACTCATGTTTACCACATCTTCCTGCCCCGTGTAAAGGACGTTAACTCTTACAAAATTATTATTATTATTATCATTATTATTATTATTATTATTATTATTATTATTATTATTATTGTTATTATCATCATTATTATTATTATTATTATTATTATTATTATTATTATTATTATTATTATTATTATTACTATTATTATTATTATTATTATTATCATTATCATTATTATCATCATCATTATTATCATCATTATCACATGTTCACCAAATGGCTTCCTAGCTACGTCTCTTCGTTGTATGTCAACTGACTTTCTCTCTTGTGTCTCCCCTGATGATGTTATTATTACACGAAAGTGTAATGGGATGTATTTAGGGAATCAGTGATGGATTGCGCAAAAGATGCTTGTGGCATGAGAAGAGTGGGAGGTGGGTTGATTAGAAAGGGTAGTGAGTGGTGGGATGAAGAAGTAAGATTATTAGTGAAAGAGAAGAGAGAGGCATCTGGACGATTTTTGCAGGGAAAAAATGCGATTGAGTGGGAGATGTATAAAAGAAAGAGACAGGAGGTCAAGAGAAAGGTGCAAGAGGTGAAAAAGAGGGCAAATGAGAGTTGGGGTGAGAGAGTATCACTAAATTTTAGGGAGAATAAAAAGATGTTCTGGAAGGAGGTAAATAAAGTGCGTAAGACGAGGGAGCAAATGGGAACTTCAGTGAAGAGCGCAAATGGGGAGATGATAACAAGTAGTGGTGATGTGAGAAGGAGATGGAGTGAGTATTTTGAAGGTTTGTTGAATGTGTTTGAGGATAGAGTGGCTTTGGTAAACAGAGAAGAGGTAGTAAAAGCTTTGCGGAAGATGAAAGCCGGCAAGGCAGCATGTTTGGATGGTATTGCAGTGGAATTTATTAAAAAAAAGGGGGTGACTGTGTTATTGACTGGTTGGTAAGGTTATTTAATGTATGTATGACTCATGGTGAGGTGCCTGAGGATTGGCGGAATGCTTGCATAGTGCCATTGTACAAAGGCAAAGGGGATAAGAGTGAGTGCTCAAATTACAGAGGTATAAGTTTGTTGAGTATTCCTGGTAAATTATATGGGAGGATATTGATTGAGAGGGTGAAGGCATGTACAGAGCATCAGATTGGGGAAGAGCAGTGTGGTTTCAGAAGTGGTAGAGGATGTGTGGATCAGGTGTTTGCTTTGAAGAATGTATGTGAGAAATACTTAGAAAAGCAAATGGATTTGAATGTAGCATTTATGGATCTGGAGAAAGCATATGATAGAGTTGATAGAGATGCTCTGTGGAAGGTATTAAGAATATATGGTGTGGGAGGCAAGTTGTTAGAAGCAGTGAAAAGTTTTTATCGAGGATGTAAGGCATGTGTACGTGTAGGAAGAGAGGAAAGTGATTGGTTCTCAGTGAATGTAGGTTTGCGGCAGGGGTGTGTAATGTCTCCATGGTTGTTTAATTTGTTTATGGATGGGGTTGTTAGGGAGGTGAATGCAAGAGTTTTGGAAAGAGGGGCAAGTATGAAGTCTGTTGTGGATGAGAGAGCTTGGGAAGTGAGTCAGTTGTTGTTCGCTGATGATACAGCGCTGGTGGCTGATTCATGTGAGAAACTGCAGAAGCTGGTGACTGAGTTTGGTAAAGTGTGTGAAAGAGGAAAGTTAAGAGTAAATGTGAATAAGAGCAAGGTAATTAGGTACAGTAGGGTTGAGGGTCAAGTCAATTAGGAGGTAAGTTTGAATGGAGAAAAACTGGAGGAAGTAAATTGTTTTAGATATCTGGGAGTGGATCTGGCAGCGGATGGAACCATGGAAGCGGAAGTGGATCATAGGGTGGGGGAGGGGGGGCGAAAATCCTGGGAGCCTTGAAGAATGTGTGGAAGTCGAGAACATTATCTCGGAAAGCAAAAATGGGTATGTTTGAAGGAATAGTGGTTCCAACAATGTTGTATGGTTGCGAGGCGTGGGCTATGGATAGAGTTGTGCGCAGGAGGATGGATGTGATGGAAATTAGATGTTTTAGGACAATGTGTGGTGTGAGGTGGTTTGATCGAGTAAGTAACGTAAGGGTAAGAGAGATGTGTGGAAATAAAAAGAGTGTGGTTGAGAGAGCAGAAGAGGGTGTTTTGAAATGGTTTGGGCACATGGAGAGAATGAGTGAGGAAAGATTGACCAAGAGGATATATGTGTCGGAGGTGGAGGGAACGAGAAGTGGGAGACCAAATTTGGGGTGGAAAGATGGAGTGAAAAAGATTTTGTGTGATCGGGGCCTGAACATGCAGGAGGGTGAAAGGAGGGCAAGGAATAGAGTGAATTGGATCGATATGGTATACCGGGGTTGACGTGCTGTCAGTGGATTGAATCAGGGCATGTGAAGCGTCTGGGGTAAACCATGGAAAGCTGTGTAGGTATGTATATTTGCGTGTGTGGACGTATGTATATACATGTGTATGGGGGTGGGTTGGGCCATTTCTTTCGTGTGTTTCCTTGCGCTACCTCGCAAACGCGGGAGACAACGACAAAGCAAAAAAAAAAAAAAAAAAAAGAATATATATATATATATATGTGTGTGTGTGTGTGTGTGTAATTCTTTCGCACTGTTGACTGTTCGGTGGAAGTAATTCTCTATGCAGGACAGAACCTTTGAGTATAATCTACCCTTAAGTCCCCCGCTGAGACTGGGGACCTTCCCCTTGTCCTTCTGTATGTATGTTGTCTTCATTCTACATCTACAGACTCGAAATACAAGTCCCACCTACTTCGCACTACCCCCCCCCCCCCACACAGACACACCCTCCTGCTTTACTCCATCATACTCGCACATACTACGTACCAAGTCATCCTCACCACCCAACAACCGGACAGCAAGTGATGCCGTCAACCTGTGAACCATCTTTGGCGATCTTAACGACGGCCATGTTGCTCTGACAGTAGACGGACTTAGAGTCCTTCTCCAGGTACAGGTCTTGACAGCCGCCGGCCGACACCCCAGGTACTGCCTCTCTACCTGCAACAACAAATGACCTTTTAGACTGTCATTGGAGCTGGACGGCTTTCATTATTATCATGTTTATGGTTCTGGTGTTGGCTTGTGTGTGTTGGTGTGTGAGGTGCACCGTCACCTATGGCATGTTGCATCAAGACTGTCCTCCACTGTGTTGCAGCATACGGCTGCTCTGAGCCGATGTAGGCGGCCGAGGCACCAGGGTGGACCAGTGCGTTGCGATGTGTGCTAGGATCCCTCTACTGTGACTGTCTTGTGTTGATCTTTCCCTCTCATAAAAGAAGAAAAGGTCAAAACTTTTTGGAACTCTGACCTTATTTATTTCTAAGTAACAATAGTGATTAGATGACTACACAGTGATGTACCCGCATCATGCCTTGATTTCCTGGTAACTATTGCGACTCACGTACTGACTCACGTACTGACTCATCATGTACTGACTCATGTACTGACTCACGTACTGACTCACGTACTGACTCACGTACTGGCTCAGGTACTGACTCACTTACTGACTCACGTACTGACTCAGGTACTGACTCACTGACTCATGTACTGACTCACGCACTGGCTCACGTACTGACTCACGTACTGGCTCCTGCCTTAAATTGTTGCAGCTTCACAGTAGCAGTGGTGGGATTCGACCCCAAGTTTCCGAAGAGGTGCAGGCAACGGTGCACATACACAGCTGTATGATCAGTGACCTCCAGAACAATGACCGGTACACTTACCGTTGTAGCTGAACGGGTCATACTGGGACACTTACTGTTGTAGCTGAACGGGTCACACTAAGTTACACGGGAGGATCACATTAACCAGACTTACATATGTAACTTGAGACATCACAGGTGGAGTACACGACGACACTGCCACTGTCACACTCCACACTGTTCCGCTCCATATGGCTGCCTGTGAGGGCCAGCTCCCTCACCCACAGCTCCAGCAGCTTCTTCTTGTTGGGGAGGGTGGTGAGGCCCACCACCGCTTGGTCGGCGTCGCTGGAGGCGCCACACGCCACGTTGTCTGACGGATCAACAACACTGACAGAGCTCACGTCATGAATGATGTGACTTGTAGGGGAAAATAATGGAGTTAAGTTGTGAGAGTTAACTAATTTAATGTTGTTGTTGTTGTAAGATGATAGCAGGAACATCCTCGCTGTTGAGGCCGAATTGTATTTTCTAACTTTTCGTGAAGGTGATATATGAATCCATGACACTTTCTTGTGTTCTTCGTCAAAGCTGCCGTCTGGGACTACAGCGGCCATGCCATTTCTAAAACTGATCATCCACACTGTCATTCTAACTTGGTACTGTGGCGCGAGTCCGAGCTACTAATGACACCCAAGACATGAAACCCTGACTCCTTACGACACAACCCTTCGAACCACTAGTGACACCTGAGACAGTGAGAACACCGAACCTGCTACCGTATGGTGCGAAGCTTCGAAAATATAAAGGAGTCAGTGTCCCCGAAATTTCAGTAAATCTCGACAGACGAGAATGTCAGACAAAAAAAAAAGTATCCGGTGAATTGCAGCGACCCGCTGTCGCTCCACATAGTGTTACCTAACTGACGACGCCCTGACTTGGTGGCAGATCAAAGTGGGCGACCTCACCTGACCTAATAATTCCCAGAGAAATGAGCTTGGTGGCCCAACCTACGACCGCACCTGTCATATAACCCCGTGACATCCATACTCGATGTTCGGCGGTGGCAGATCAGAAGATTCAATTATAGATGACCTAACCCTTTCCATAAGAAGAGCCACTCTCAGTCCCCAGCATGGAGAAAGGTCAGAGTTTGAGATATTTTGCTTTGATGGCTTGACCTTCCTGCTTCTTATATACCCGGGTATCACAGCAGGAAGGCAACACATGTACCACTCCAGTACCTGAAGTCTTGATATGATACCAGACTCAAGCCACCCTTTGTACGCCTCCACCATCAACGTGACTCCTGACGATTCATCTATCTGGCAGGATTCATTGTGGTGCCTTATCTCTGACGTCCACCTTCGGCAGGACTCGCGTGGGACATCACCTCCGCCCGTCACGAGCAGCAGCTGTAAAAGCGAGGGACGCCCGCGCCACTCTTGCAACCGAAGCACAACCTGGCAGTCGCCGCACACACCAGGAGCCGAGATACGTACCACACCCACCTCCTACTACAGGAGCTCCACGTAGACTGGGCAACCACGCACTTCTCCCACGTGTTCTTGCTTCATCTGGCATCCTCACCAGCATCACAGGAGCCCTACCATGCCTATCTCGCATTACTCAACCTACCTTACTTTACTTCACCAAAATCCTGCACCTCCAGCAGCTCATTGTCCTGAGCTATCTCACTTTATGGACCTAAACCAAAGAATTATTGTTGTTGTTGTTGTTTAACGTGTTACCGTGCCCTCTCTCAGGTATACCATCCCAACAACCCAACCAGAACACACCCGCTAAAGAATCCTAGTTTTAAAGCTTTTGTTTATACCGTACTGGAACTTCTTTTTAGGATCCTTCTGCTCGTCCTGGCCGGAATGGCGGGCCGTTCCATCAGAACTTTCCTGTTAAAATATTTACATCGAGTTCAGAATAATCTCTAAATATTTTGTATCAATATAGGTTTATGATGTAAACATTATCATATTTTCGAACTTCGGTCAGCCTTTTCATAGAGTTTCGATCGGTCCAAAGAATGATTTTCTGATAAAATCGTTGAGGTAGTTTGAAACTTTTTCGTCCAACTTTTCCCCAATTTTGTTTGCCATCATGTTCAAGTTGTGGTCAGAAATAAACCTCAGTTTGGGTTGATATGAAAAAAGGCTTTAATACTCTATACAAAATTTTGTGATATATCGATTTTGGTGGTTGTATTCCGTGTGTAGATGAAAAATGTTTTCCCCTTTTCAGCGCGGGAGTAAAAACAAGATGAAAAAGACGTCAGGATGCAGACATACCGAGAGAATGGAATTCACTGGGTTTTTTTTATTGTGAATTAAAAAATGGACTTTGATGGAAGCGGAACATCCCTCTGGGCTGAGACCATAGGCAAGAGTGCGGGCATGCCTATCTGTCTGTCTGTTTTATTTGTGTATTCAGTTCAATACTCAATCTGTGAAATTCAAATGTATGATGTCGCGTCATTTTAAAAAAAAATCAGCTGTTCCTTGGAAATGAGCCGGAGAATCAGCATGACTATTGTAATGAATGTTGTAGATCAAATTTGGTTTGATCGAGTAAGTAACGTAAGGGTAAGAGAGATGTGTGGAAATAAAAAGAGCGTGTTTGAGAGAGCAGAAGAGGGTGTTTTGAAATGGTTTGGGCACATGGAGAGAATGAGTGAGGAAAGATTGACCAAGAGGATATATGTGTCGGAGGTGGAGGGAACGAGGAGAAGTGGGAGACCAAATTGGAGGTGGAGAGATGGAGTGAAAAAGATTTTGTGTGATCGGGGCCTGAACATGCAGGAGGGTGAAAGGAGGGCAAGGAATAGAGTGAATTGGAGCGATGTGGTATACCGGGGTTGACGTGCTGTCAGTGGATTGAATCAGGGCATGTGAAGCGTCTGGGGTAAACCATGGAAAGCTGTGTAGGTATGTATATTTGCGTGTGTGGACGTATGTATATACATGTGTATGGGGGTGGGTTGGGCCATTTCTTTCGTCTGTTTCCTTGCGCTACCTCGCAAACGCGGGAGACAGCGACAAAGCAAAAAAAAAAAAAAAAAAAAAAAAAATATATATATATATATATATATATATATATATATATATATATATATATATATATATATATATATATATATATATTCCAAGACCTCGATAGATGAATGCACACACTGGAACATAATATTAGAGATACTGAGAACTATGTTCAGCTTTGCAACTTGAGAAAACGGAGAATCCAATACTAGATGTCAACAAAACTTGACAAAACTCTAACATAAATCTCGGACTAGCGCACAGCTCTCTTCCCATTTTCATCGACGCTCTTTTTGTTGACGTAGCGTTAAGGGTAAACAAAAGGAGAATGACATTCAAGTTATAAAACTGTTCTTTCAGAATTCCAAGACACTTGTAAGAATTATGGTGAACAGCCTCTTGCAAGAAAGATCTAGATTTCTTACCTTTATTCATACCCGCATAACATGACCATCTACTGTGTGAAATATTCAGATCACATTCTGATAAATTTGTTTCCAATATGAAACCTCTCGTCCTTAGAGTAAAACATATCAGCTTTAGTATTTTAATTCCATTGCTTTCACAAATACATCACCAAAACTGTCCAGCAATTAGCTTTAAAAAGTTCGCTAAATATAGTAGAACATAGACAATTCAGTTTTAAAAAGAAATGCAATCATATACCATCACGGAAAGCAACAGAGAATGGGATTTTGTTTTCAGTGTTTGATAATGAAAGTGAAAAAGTATGATTTAAACGAGGACGTAGACTGATTAAAAAACTATTTCTCCTTTTAGTTGTGCGGTAACATCAGATGACAACGTTCATGATGAAGTATAAAGATATTTCACAAACTATCTCAAAAACTATCTCACAAATCATCTCAAAAGCAGTTTCACAAACTACGAACTGAAGGCAAGACAACAAGGATGTTGTCTGGGAGATAAAGATGCCTTACTGTAAAGAGGACTTGTAGAGGTTGTTGGAGTTTGTGTCGTCATGGTTGTAGATATTGCATGAGTGGAAGCTTGTGTTGTCGTAACTGTAGTCGGGGTAGGCGTTTGGGTCGTTGTGGGAGCGGAAGTTGGAGTTGTCGCAGCTGTAGATGTTGTTGTAGAAGTAGGATCTTGAGTTCCTTTGGTTTTAGATGATGCTGTAGAAGTAAAAGCTTTTGTTTTAGTTGTAGTCGGGGCTGGTGTTTGAGTTGTCGTAGGGGCAGAAGTTTGGGTTGTTGTGGTTGTAGAAGCGGAAGTTTGAGTTGCCGTAGTTGTTGTAGGGACAGAAGTGTCAGTTGTTGCAGAAGTTATAGTTGTTGTATGTACAGACGTTGCAGGTGTTGCAGACTGTATGGTTGTTGCTGTAGATGCAAGGGTTGTTGTTGTTACTGCTGTAGATTCAGAGGTTGATCCGGTTGTTCCTGACAACGTCGATACATCTGTTGTTGATGTTATTGATGTTGAAGATTTCAAAGTTGTTATGGATGTTGTGCCAAGTTCAGATGAATGTGCTGTTGTAAAGTCTACTGTTGTGGGTTTAACGGATGTTGTTGCTGTAGAAGTAGAGGATGCTATTGTTGTAGGCTCAGTCATTGTTGTAAGTTCCGGGTTTACTGAAGGATGAGACGTGATCAGCTCAGCCGTTGTGCTCGGCGTTACAGAGGCGTTTGTAGATGTTGTCGATGTCGTCAGTGTGAGTATCGAGTAGAAGTTGAACTTCGAGTGTGAGACGCAGTTGGACCTAGTTCTGGTCATCTCGCACGCCCTCTGAGGCCCTCCTGAAGCCTCGAGACTGAACCCAACACACCCTGACTCTGCAAGACGGTGTAAGTGAAACAGTTTTAGTCGTGCGAGTGAAGCAGATTCAATAACCAAGGCAAGTTCCTGGATGTGAACCACGTAGACACATGAGTGAATCTGTTTCAGTAGCTCATGTAAGTCAGATGCTTTAGCCTAGGGACACTATAAAAAGAAAGCACTCTTGATTTTTGTGTCTAATAATACGACACAACCGTCTAAGAATGCTGATGAATGGTCTGTGATCTTGCCGCACACGGGTAGCACTGCTTTCCTTATGTATATTTCACAATAGACGTAAAACAAAGTATGCAATGTAGCGTATAAAGTTTTCACTTATGATGCATCTATTAACTTTTATGTATTTCTGGTGTAATTAATCAACAGAGTAGCTACCGCAATCATTACAAAATGCGTCCTGAATCTACACTTACCAACTTGACTGAAATTCATCGGATCCTTCCGCAAAGATGGTTAGTTTGTTAGATGTGAAGAATAGAAAATACATGATAAGTTGTGATATACAACAATGGAAGAATAACCGGAAAATCTGGCAAAGCTCTGAAACTCAAGCCTCAGAACACAAAGATACCAGTTATACCTCAGTTTAATCATTCTAACTCATTTTTGCTGATTGTGATGTTACAAAGATAGCTTGACCGGCATGATGGTAGCATGCATAACCTGTGTCGGAAATTGATGCCAATATGATGGCTATCATATAAAGTCTCGTTATCGTCTTTGTATTCCAATCTCTTTTTGTAATCAGTGATAAATATACTGGCAGTGTCAGCCATATACGACTCGAGTCTGATTCAGTTATAGATGTTTCGAATAGATATTTGTATATTTTGAACATTCGTGGTCATTAGATGCTCCAAAGATCTGTATTCAAAGAAAAATTAAGATGTATTTGGTTAATATTTTTTCACGAGCAAACTGATATCATGACAATTAATTCTGATTTATCAGTTCAAATGTTTCACGAAATAAATTCATATTTCTTATAGATAGTAGTCAACATTTTCGCTTTCCTCTCTTTTGTATGAGATTCACACATTATTTGGTAGATACAGACCCATCCCTTTGCTTTTCTAAAGCTCATCTTCAACTGTAATTGTGAAATACATCTTAAAATGAGTATCAGCACAGCAGTGAATCACTTATTTGTCCAGTTTCAGTTAACAAAATATCTATCGTAGTATTTCGTAGATTTAAGTCAGAGAATATGCCGCGTGGAAGAGACTTTATGAATAGTAAGAAATACAACAGATATTTAGGTATACAATCAACCATGCCGAAGCCAATTGAGTAACATTGTTCGTTTCCAACTCCATCTAACGTTAACACGGATTACGATACTTTACGTTGACTCTACCTTCGAAGGATTTCCTGGCGACGGGAACCCGAAGTGTTGTATTAATATTCTGTTTTAAGAACTATTTCTATTTATTCTATTGTCCGTGGAAATTAGTTACAACGTGGTTCGATTGCTTATATTCTAAGAACACGCAAGTCAGTTTAAGTCAAAGCGAACGAACCAAAAGCCAAGACAGCTTCAGCCAGAGAAATATATTCACGAATCAGTTTACATCTAGGATCATAGAGAAGGTGTCACTATCTAAACCGGGATTGGAACCAAGATGTATGAATAGAAAATCAGAGAGGAAGAGGCAGGAAAGGTCATACAGAAAAAGACGACGACAAAGAGAAGCTTCAAAGAATGAAGGAACTGAGAGCCACTGATATGTGTATCATGAGAACGACAGAAACTCGTTGTTAGGCTTCATTCAAACCAGAACAAATACGAACAGGAAGAGCAGAGAGCCAAGGCTTAACCTCTGTCGAATGAAAAAATAAGGAATGCGTCTAGGTTTCAGAGAAGAACTGAAAATTGTGCAAAGTGCAGACAAATAGGAAGAACAAGAGGATATATAAGAACTAGGAACCACAGAACCCAGAATCAGAGTAAGACTTTAGTAAAAGAAATGAAAAATCCAAGGTTGGCTGTCGTCAATCTAGAAAAATGCGAAAAAAAAGAATTAGGCTTAAAGTCTTACACGAAAGATTAAGTATTGTCTAAAAAGAATCTAACAGACTCCTGTTCGTGCAGGAAGAAAGCAGGAATCCAAGCTAGATTTCAATCATAGGAATATTTTCCACATACAATAATTAACCAAGATCAAGAGCCAGCCTTCAACCCTAAAGGGCGCAAAAATATGACGAAGCTCGAGGAACGAGTGTCACCTCGTCTACAGACGGCAGCGCAGACGGTGAGGGAGGAAACGGCGGTCGTCCTGAAGGCAGCGTCGCAGCGGGTGTTCTCGGCGGTGCGTTGGTAGAGGGTCGGCGGGGCGGCGGTGGCGGCGGGCGAGGACCCAGCCACCAGCGGCAGCAACACCAACAGCGCCGCCGTCAGTATTTTCACATTCGAGGCTCCTCCCAACCTAAACATCCTGTACACAATAACAAACATTTGAATACAATATTTCATACGGGAATACATGTGCAACACAACCACACTACAGTCTACCCTTCAACAAAACAAGAAACATATCTTACGTATATTAAACGTACAGGAACCCACAGCCTCTCTGTTGCACATCGTCTTTGGTTCAGTGTACCCATCTCGCTAGCAGCAGCAGCAGTAGGAGGTTAACTCAAGAATTTTGCCATCATTTGTCCGCTTTCGGTTCGGGTTATCGATATACTATACTCAGTAATAGAAATTTAAATTGGGTCACGTAAGTTGAATTATATTTTACCTCCTTTCGTTGAAATTCTCTTCGATTCATTCCTTTAAAGTTGTTATCAAGGACAATAGACACAGCCAAAGTGTGTAATGATATCAGACGAACAAATGTGTTTTGTGTGTGTGTCATAATGATTCTAAGAGTGTGAGTACGACGATATTGGAACGTAAGCAATGATGCTTCTGGGTCTACAAGAACTTAGGATATTATGTTGACACCATCCCTTCCTCACCACCTCTCTCTCTCTCTCTCTCTCTCTCTCTCTCTCTCTCTCTCTCTCTCTCTCTCTCTCTCTCTCTCTCTCTCTCTCTCTCTCTCTCTCTCTCTCTCTCTCTCTCTCCTAAGCTGCCATAAAAACAGCTTACTTCTGACCTTTTCCTGGTATAATAGAGGCTTCAGCACCCTTATATATTCACAACACGAGAGCGATAGTCCTATGGAGAAGTATTTCATTCGAAGCATTCGTCACTCTTACGGACTCACGGCAGAGGGGCGTCATTCCTGTGCCCAACCATTCCGTGACAGCCATCTATCACCTTATCAGTGTTCGTTGCCTGTCCTTCACATCCTCCTCAAACATGGCTACACTGGAGCCGGGATAGCGACAAGTTCTGGCAATACTGGTGCGAGTAGCGGGCTCCCCTCGACTGTCTGGCGTATCCCGTCACTTATGGACTGTAACTCTGGTTAGTGGGATATCACTTGTTATCTAACACAAGTACTGATTTAACAAAGCCATTTTCTATATGATGAATTTTTTGCCTTTCTGTTATACCTGTAAATGACTCGTTAATAGGAAAGCAAAGAATACATATATGCTACTATATTGAAGTCCGGTAAGCGATGTAATCTACAAAGACGGAGGCTGGTTTTGTATGCTACTGATTTTGTTATGTAAACATGGCAGCTACAATCTAGATGTGTGCAAATGAGACCATTGTTGTCTATTCCTGACACTACCTCGTTGATACAGGAGAGATGATCAAATATGAAGAAAATACACCAGTTCTACTCTATTTCCTCCTGTCATTCATCTCATTATACCACCATTATATAAAGACGACGCCCTCAAACGACTATACTCTCCTCCGTACCCTCATTAGACGAGTGATATTAAGACAATAGCGACCCCGTCAAGACGTACATTATTCTGGGTTACAGAGCGTGAGTCTCTCGTACAACTTTGGTTCACTGGCTTCAAGACTTTGTGAAGCCACACATCCTCACTCATTCGTAACCTAGTCTTTTATTCACCCTTGATTATCCACGTTCTTGCTACTGACGGTCGACGGGCCCGTGATGGCCGTACGTGCTCTTGAGTCTTGCTGCAACGATAGAGGATCTGTTGGGACAGTGGGTGCTCGAGGGACTTTCCTACACACGGTCGGCGGGTCTGTCAAGGTAGTGTGTGCTCTTGAGTCTTGCTGCAGACGGTCAGTGGGTCTATTGCTTCAGCTGGTCAATGGGATCCTTGGGTCGCAACACTTCAGTGGTTGGGATATCCCTATATGCATGGGTATGTCAGCTAGTTCCTATCATTACGTACTGTAGTATCTTCATACATTATGTTTTGAACTTGTAAAGTTCACATGAGGCAATCTACATATAACCTGCTCAACCGCTACAACTCGTATTACTGTGATGCAGGCGCCTCACCGTGCGTATAGCTAATGGCGTCCCTTATCTCTTGAAGTCTGGATCTGAATATCCTGGAGCTTGTCTCTGCCAGGGCGTTGACGACGGCGATGGCGACGGGTGAGGCACCTGTCAACGCTGGTGGGACGAAGTATGTGACACGGAGCGGGAACTGCGGCTCTCTCTCTCTCTCTCTCTCTCTCTCTCTCTCTCTCTCTCTCTCTCTCTCTCTCTCTCTCTCTCTCTCTCTCGCACCTCCGTCCTCCCCTCCCTCTCTTTCAAGTCAGTTATTTCTTTATCTTGAGCTCAGGAAAGCAGCCACCGCGGCATTCATCCTGGTTTCTGTCTATGATAACAGTACTTTAAACAATATAGTTAAACAACAGAGAAATTGTCATTGTTGCCCAGTCCTGGACTAAGTCAAACTTTGACAAATATGCATAAAACGTATGAAAATAATTAAGAGAAGATATGACCGTCTTCACAAAGGTTTCATTGTTTCGTTTGTGTTTATGATAAGTCGTATAATGGGTCCAAATGTGAGAAGTAGTCCACGTACAAATGATTCAAAACATTCCAGTAGGAACCGTTCCCAACTGGAAACTTTCTAGGAATGTATTGATCTTGGGAGGAGCGTCCTGGAGCCTTCCTGGGGCGCCTCGCTTCAAAAACCCTCCCAGTCCCTCCCTCCATTCCTCCCCCTCCCCTCCCCCTTCTCGAATACTTTTTTCCAAAATTCGTTTTCCTCTCCGCTGGCTCGTGTCACAGTTCCATGTCCCCAGCACACGTGAACTTCCTGTACTGCTCCAGGCACCAGCCCTACACACAAGCTGACTGGCAGACTTTCTCGTGAAGACATTAACCAAACTTCCCACCACTTGACTTTCTCTTTCGTCCTGATCAGTCCAGAGTCTGTTCGCCATGGTCGCCGAGAAGGCCCAACTATTTCAACTTCTCGACTCAAGATTCCTTTGTTCGTTCTCTCATCCTTGAAAATCTGACCCAGACCTGAGGAACAGTTTCCATTATTTTCGTGTGCTTTTCTAACTTTTCTCTCAGAAAACATCGAGATTCATCGCCAGAACCCAAAGTCTTACTGCGACACAGCCAGGAGTACCATGAACATCTCACTTCTTCTCTGGCACACATGTAGTTAGATAAGCCTTCAGCCGGTCACGTATGTACCTACGATCGTGTCTTTATCGAGATTAGGCAGCCAGTGACCAGCAATTCCTGGATTTGCAGTGCTGGAATACCAGAAACTCGGCCCTACATTAGTCCAAACACATTCCTCCTCTGTCTTCAAAGATTTATTTTCTGCTTCCCAAAGCCCACTGGTCCCCGTAAATGTCAATAACGTTCTTTTACATTTACTCCACTCTATCATTCCATATCCAGGATACCTTTCATCGACGCCCAAGTCACGGACACGTCCATTTCCAGCATCTTATTTCCAATGGATGTGAAGGTAGCGATCTGATCAACAGACCAAGGACACTTCTCTTCAGGGACCCCAGAGCCAGGGTTCCGCTGAACGACTCAATCCCCCCCACCACGTACCCACCCTTCCCCTCAGACGCTACAATCTAGTGATTCGTTGGTTCCTTCTCTCTTATTTCCTGTTAAATCTTCTTCCTCCAGATACTGGTACTGCATCCATCCCATCCCCTGGTCAACACCCTCACCCCACTTGAGCTTATATCATCTGGAATGATCTAAGCAGTAAAGTTAGGTTGAATAATGAAGATGGTTAAGTTATCCTCTGTGTCAGTAAAGTTAGGTTGAATAACGAAGATGGTTAAGTTATCCTCTGTGTCAGTAAAGTTAGGTTGAATAACGAAGATGGTTAAGTTATCCTCTGTGTCAGTAAAGGATATATGTATTCAGGTTGTATACAGCCGATGTCAGACCAGTTGTATATCAAGAACATAAATATAACGAACGAAAAAGCAACGCAAACAAAATACAAATAGAATTCTATCACTTGTTATGATTTATGTGAGGGAAATGTATCTTGTGAAAATGGCTAAAAATGTTAACTGCAAAACTACAGGCAAAACAACTTACACCACATTTAGAATACACTGTTCAGTTCTGGTCGATAAACTTGTTTATTAGTGATGAAGAGAAATCCAAAATAGATATAAAGAAAAGCAAAAAGGGAAAAAATAATTGCGTCACTGGCAAATCAACCTTATGAAGAAAGGACTAAAAGATAAAGGTATCTTCTCCTCAAGACCACAGATCCCAAGATCTCAAGGAAATTTTCAGAATCCTTGATAATTTCAGTAATGCAACTCAGACAGAGACACATATGCAAGGAATGCAACAGGAATATAAAGAAAGATGTATTACAAACGTTTGCAAAGATTTTTCAGCAACAGAGTTTTGAACTTTGCGATTATTCATCGCCAGATATTTATCACCATTTAAGTGACAGTTGCTCAAGTGCTCTAACTACGCTAATTATCAGTCAGTAAGCCTGGTCCAACATAACATTATGGTATACAAAGTATTTAACTTCCTTTGTTTTTTCTTTTTGTGGATTACAGTAACTGTTTGTGTTCCAGCCATCCTTTCATACATCAAAAAAGCGCAACACCCCACCACAACCTACCCTACCACAACCTATCCCACCGCAATTTACCCTACCACAACCTACCCCACCACAATCTACCCTACCACAACCTACCCTACCACAACCTACCCCATCACAATCTACCCTGCCACAACCTACCCCACCACAATCTACCCTACCACAACCTACCCTACCACAGCTCAGCACCATAGTCAACTCACCTGTGGTAGCGTCAAGTGCCGGCGGAAGTCTGACGGACGTGGTCGGGTTCCGTACAGCCAGTGTGCACCATCGACCCTGGCTACCAGCCAGCCACTTAGTCGGCTGACACCCAGTTGACACTTTGGTGACACTCTGGTGAAATTCAGTCGACACACTACCCAATTCCCCTCACCTGACCTCCAGGTTATATAGGCTTACTGCCGCCACAGGGGTTACAGAATAAGGCAGTACAGTTAGCCACAATCTGTGGCTCATACAGTGAGCAGACGGCACACCAACATCTACGATCTAACACACAACCACTTGATACGTCAGAGAGAAGGAATATGGATCATTACCCAGAAACGAGAAGATAACGAAAAGATCTACAGAGATATCCAACACCTGGACACCAGCACAAACACAGAGATATCCAACACCTGGACACCAGCACAAACACAGAGGACTCTTGGATTCTACGGAGCTACAGATCCTTAAGAGAAGCTCCTGGTATCTGTTGATATACACAGTGAACAGCTCCAAGCCTAGTGTTGCTGCTTCCCCTCTCCAACACACACACACACACACACACACACACACACACACACACACACACACACACACACACACACACACTACACTACACTTAGAGAAGCATAAAGAACTATAAAGAAGGTCCAGAGTTGGACAACAAAGATGATACCAGAATCAAGAGAGCTGCTTTACAAGGAAAGGCCGGAGGGTTTGAATTTGGCCACTTTGGAATGGAGAAGAGTGAGGGAGTGACATGATCACAACTTCTATCTTTTTAAAACAGTTTGTTGACAAACAGTGAACTGTTCTTCGAGAGACGTAGGATATGATAACCAGAGAGCATGGCATGAAATTAAGCGGCAAACTTGATAAAAAGATGTGAAGACATACTTATAGTATGTGAGTGGTGGATGAATGGAATCTAATAAGAGAAAATTATCAATGTAGACAACACATATGAATTCAAAAAGTTGTATGAGGAGAGAATGCCCGAGAGATGGGGTCCCAAGAATGTAGACCTCACTCACCATAGATACAGTATAAGTAGGTAATTACAAATAGGTAACTGTACATGCACACCTCAGCATAAACCAACACACAGCATCACTACACTCACACCACACTGGGGTATACATATACATACATAAGGCTCCACAACAAACTACTGACACGTTTCAGTTAACCTACACACAGACCTCTACACTCTTCAACGTTTTCTGTATCTCTGCTTTACCTTCCCTCTCCAGTTCCCTTCTCCCTCCCCCTCCTCCCTCCCTCACCACCATACCAACACCCAATAAAAAAGGAAGCAAAACACTTCAACAACATTCAGTACCGTCCTGACGCTGCTTTTGTGTAATACAATTGTCATCACTTTCAAATGTATTATTTCAGGGTCCAATTGTAGAAGTTTTATTTGTGTCCATTGAGATGCATAATACGAAACCATAAAGAATATTCTTTGGTTAGTTTACTTTGAATATATTTTTCTGGTGTATTGATATGACGGTCAACGATCGTGACATTGTTGTATGACAATAATCTCAGTGAAATATCAGGAAAGTGTTGCGTTTTCTTCAACGACCAGAAATAATGATATGAAATTTAATGGAAGAGGATGTAATGCAACCGTGAGTTAAAGACTGCACAGCTGTAGAGTTTTGGAACATTGTAGAAAACTACATCCAGATGTTCCTAAGGTGGAGACTCTCAATACCTTTGAATCACGACTTGACAAATACATTCATGATATCAGCCATCGGTAACTAAGCTTCTTCGAGAAAGGAAAACGTTTATTATCCCGAAAGCACATGATTAAATCTCCTCGGTTCAGGCGCGATCCTCCTCACATTACCCTGCACAACCAATGGGCTGCTCCTCCTCTGCTGCCGGCTGTTGGGCCGGAGGGAGTGGTGGTGGGCGGTGAGGTGCCGTCCGCTTTACTATCTTGTCCCATCTCATAGAATTAGATGCTCAGGATACGATGAGTGTCCTCCTACATATGACCTCGTCGTAGACCAACAGGTGTCCCCAGATCTGTCCTACGTATTCACGCCTTCCTCCCTGCTTAACTGCCTATTACCCTCTTTCACTCTTTCACTCCCTCCCTAACCCGCAGCATCCCCTCTTGCCTTCCCCCCCACTCTCTCTCTCTCTCTCTCTCTCTCTCTCTCTCTCTCTCTCTCTCTCTCTCTCTCTCTCTCTCTCTCTCTCTCTCTCTCTCTCTCTCTCTCTCACACACACACACAAACACACACACCTCCCAATACCCCCCACCCTCCCTCTCGCCTCTCTTTCTGCCTGTCACCCTCCTTCACTATCATTTCCTGTCACCTTGTCTCGCTCTCACTCCGTCTTCTCTCAGACTGCCTAGACTCTCATGTTTGCCTCTCTCTCTCTCTCTCTCTCTCTCTCTCTCTCTCTCTCTCTCTCTCTCTCTCTCTCTCTCTCTCTCTCTCTCTCTCTCTCTCTCTCTCTGCTGGTAAAGTCACACATTTGCAAATATTCATAAACACAAACGGAGAGACAGAAGCCAGCAGAGACAGAGACACTGCCAGAGGAAGCACCATCTCGGAGGTGGAGAGACGGTACACACGCACTTCCTGCCACACCTTCTGTCTATCCCAATCACGTCATCGAAAACGCCACATCTTTAACATTTATGACGTAAACTTTTCACCAGATGGGGTTGTCATCCCAACACACACAACAAACATAGAATTTCTCAAATATTTCTTCCTTTGTTCACAAAAGAGAATATCAATACATGTTCTGTGTAGGTTAAGCTAATTATTCATTCGATTAATGACTTAATAACCCAGTATGATTAAGGACAAGAACACAAAACGACTTTGTATACCTCCCACTCGCCTCTTGATGTACCTTGAGTGGGAACACATTATCGGGTCAATATGAGGTAAACAATCAACAAGTGGCTCTTTACCTCCACGATCTCATCCCCCCCCCCACTCTGCCGGAAGTCACTTCAGGCAGGAGGAATAAGTATATCAGTATTGATGGATGTCACTTGGGTGGTTGATGATGTCACCTTGGCTGGTGGTGATGTCACCTGGGCGGGTGGTGATGTCACCTGGGTGGGTGTTGATGCCACCTGGGTGGGTGGTGATGTCACCTGGGCGGGTGATGATGTCACCTGGGTGGGTGTTGATGCCACCTGGGTGGGTGGTGATGTCACCTGGGCGGGTGATGATGTCACCTGGGCGGGTGATGATGTCACCTGGGCGGGTGGTGACTGACGCGTCTAGTTACCGTAATTTCATGTATGTTCAGAGCGAGTGTGTTAAGTCGTGGGTTGTGCTGGTCATCACTACAGGTGCAGGGGCTCCTGACCACACATGTAAACAACCGCCAAGCTGCACCATCACCATAACATGGGTTCTGGAGTTGTCCTGTTAACCATCACCATAACATGGGTTCTGGAGTTGTCCTGTTAACCATCACCATAACATGGGTTCTGGAGTTGTCCTGTTAACCATCACCATAACATGGGTTCTGGAGTTGTCCTGTTAACTAGACATCATTATCATTGTTATTATATTCTTTATTATCATTATCGTATAACCGCAGGATTCCTTATCGAAGGATCGCTTCCGCGTCATGGGTGCGCCACCCTCAGTAGCAGGGTAATCAGGGACAAGATGAACGCATTTGAAGCGAGAAGTTCTTTGACGAGACTGTACATTATCTTTCGTCAACTAACGCGAAAGTGACTTGTCACCAGCTATGTAACTTCAAGTACGAGGAGTCCGGTAACACCATCGATGGATACTTAATTACTTCCTGCCTCAGGAGTCCCTTTTATTTTTGTGAGGCTCTCCTGCAGCTCTCAGGAAGTCGGTCACGTCCTCAGTTACTTCAACTGTCTGCAGCTACACTTCAACGTAAACAAGGACTCCACCATGGAACAAGAGCACATGAATGCCACGTTAGTCAACAAAAACACAAGCACCAAACACTGCCATATGTCAGGCAGAAGGATATACAAATGTACCCTCGCCACCAAGGAACAAGACCACATGACTTGTAGATTACTTCAGTGGTGTACAATGTCGGGGATATAGTCACTCCGTACGTGTTGACTGGCTGGCCCAGTCATGACCTACCACACCATTGTGATCACTGTAGAAAGTTTTTCAAAACAGAATATTTAATTATAGAATTATTTCGTAATCAGATTTGATAAAATGGTGGTAATCCTACCGACTATATCTTAGTTAAATCATGTAATGTTGAATGATATGAATTGCATGAATGACTCGTCCAACCCAGTGGTGGCAAGGCTTCCTGACTCCCCTGAAGAATGACTGTGATTGGCCCGTGTGAATATTTGGTCGTCATGTTACACCTGCTGTAAGCAGTGTTAATTAAGTCGTCATGGATGACGTTGACATGTTTTCAATGCGTTATTCAATGCTCTCGGGTGTATTTGATATCGTGCATTGTGACTGTGTGAGGTATGTGTACATGTTCATGAGTTCGTAAATTCACTATGTGAACAGTATATCGTCAAATGTTTAACACACACACACACACACACACAATATCTATCTATCTATCTGTATATATATATATATATATATATATATATATATATATATATATATATATATATATATATATATATATATATATATATATATTCTTATATTATTATTTTGCTTTGACGCTGTCTCCCGCGTTTGCGAGGTAGCGCAAGGAAACAGACGAAAGAAATGGCCCAACCCACCCACATACACATGTATATACATACACGTCCACACACGCAAATATACATACCCATACATCTCAATGTACACATATATATACACACACAGACACATACATATATACATATGCACACAATTCACACTGTCTGCCTTTACTCATTCCCATCGCCACCTCGCCACACATGGAATAACATCCCCCTCCCCCCTCATATGTGCGAGGTAGCGCTAGGAAAAGACAACAAAGGCCCCATTCGTTCACACCCAGTCTCTAGCTGTCATGCAATAATGCCCGAAACCACAGCTCCCTTTCCACATCCAGGCCCCACAGAACTTTCCATGGTTTACCCCAGACGCTTCACATGCCCTGATTCACTCCATTGACAGCACGTCGACCCCGGTATACCACATCGCTCCAATTCACTCTATTCCTTGCCCGCCTTTCACCCTCCTGAATGTTCAGGCCCCGATCACTCAAAATCGTTTTCACTCCATCTTTCCACCTCCAATTTCGTCTCCCACTTCTCCTCGTTCCCTTCACCTCCGACACATATATCCTCTTGGTCAATCTTTCCTCACTCATTCTCTCCATGTGCCCAAACCATTTCAAAACACCCTCTTCTGCTCTCTCAACCACACTCTTTTTATTTCCACACATCTCTCTTACCTTTGCATTACTTACTCGATCAAACCTCCTCACACCACATATTGTCTTCAAACATCTCATTTCCAGCACATCCACCCTCCTGTGCACAACTCTATCCATAGCCCACGCCTCGCAACCATACAACATTGTTGGAACCACTATTCCTTCAAACATACCCATTTTTGCTTTCCTTGATAATGTTCTCGACTTTCACACAGTCTTCAACGCTCCCAGGATTTTCGCCCCCTCCCCCACCCTATGATTCACTTCCGCTTCCATGGTTCCATCCGCTGCCAGATCCACTCCCAGATATCTAAAACACTTTACTTCCTCCAGTTTTTCTCCATTCAAACTTACCTCCCAATTGAGTTGACCCTCAACCCTACTGTACCTAATAACCTTGCTCTTATTCACATTTACTCTTAACTTTCTTCTTTCACACACTTTACCAAACTCAGTCACCAGCTTCTGCAGTTTCTCACATGAATCAGCCACCAGCGTTGTATCATCAGCGAACAACAACTGACTCACTTCCCAAGCTCTCTCATCTCCAACAGACTTCATACTTGCCCCTCTTTCCAAAACTCTTGCATTCACCTCCCTAACAACCCCATCCATAAACAAATTAAACAACCATGGAGACATCACACACCCCTGCCGCAAACCTACATTCACTGAGAACCAATCACTTTCCTCTCTTCCTACACGTACTCATGCCTTACATCCTCGATAAAAACTTTTCACTGCTTCTAACAACTTGCCTCCCACACCATATATTCTTAGTACCTTCCACAGAGCATCTCTATCAACTCTATCATATGCCTTCTCCAGATCCATAAATGCTACATACAAATCCATTTGCTTTTCTAAGTATTTCTCACATACATTCTTCAAAGCAAACACCTGATCCACACATCCTCTACCACTTCTGAAACCACACTGCTCTTCCCCAATCTGATGCTCTGTAGATGCCTTCACCCTCTCAATCAATACCCTCCCATATATATATATATATATATATATATATATATATATATATATATATATATATATATATATATATATATATATATATATATATAGTTCATGCGCCTTACATGTCTTATTTATGTCTGATAACCTATTTCTGTATCCCTGAAGATGTAAATGCTCACGAAAGCGCTAAGTAGAGAATGCAGTGATCATAAGGGTACTGCGAACATGTCTGTGATGCTCAAATCTATCTAAAAGAAAATTCATTCTTGTTATGGGTTTTGAGGCATCACATACTGACAATACTCAAACCTTCTTATTCATTAAGAAGATATCCTTTGTAAAGGTAATGTATCCCGTACAGGTGGTAATAGTCGAATCGTGTACAGTAATGTAAGAATATCTATAAAGGAACTGAATCTTTTATAACGGTTTATCTTTATATATTGAGAACACAGCCATTACACAGCTTCTGTAACATTTTTGAATACGGTAATTCTCGCGTCTTATAGTTTGAAAAGTTATCTGTTATCAAAGAAATTAAGCTCTCATTCATAATAGTGATGTGCCAGACAGCTCCTAATCAGACAATTTATCACTGGACAATCTGTTACCAGCCAGTTCAGTTTCATCAGACAACACGCCATCTATCATTCCTTAAAGCGGACAGAACACTACCGTACTGCTGCACAAATGGTCTACACGCAGGTGGTGTAATGCCAGATAACTAGCATCCGTTGTGTGTTCTCTGAGACTGGTGTAGACACACACAAGCTACGCACTTATGTAGCAACAGTTCTGGCCCAAACGATCCCCCGGTATGAACACCTGCGGCACACAAATATCCGTTCAACACATTTCCGGCGTAATTACACAAGGTCAGACACTCAACACTACCCATGACTGATCTCGAAGAAGGTTTGGATTAAAAACCTCATTTATTTTTATTTTATTTTGCTTTGTCGCTATCTCCTGCGTTTGCGAGGTAGCGCAAGGAAACAGACGAAAGAAATGACCCAACCCACCCTCATACACATGTATATACATACACGTCCACACACGCAAAAATACATACCTATACATCTCAATGTACACATATATATACACACACAGACACATACATATATACCCATGCACACAGTTCACAGTGTCTGCCTTTATTCATTCCCATCGCCACCTCGCCACACATGGAATACCATCCCCCTCCCCCCTCATGTGTGCCAGGTAGCGCTAGGAAAAGACAACAAAGGCCCCATTCGTTCACACTCAGTCTCTAGCTGTCATGTAATAATGCCCGAAACCACAGCTCCCTTTCCACATCCAGTCCCCACACAACTTTCCATGGTTTACCCCAGACGCTTCACATGCCATGATTCAATCCACTGACAGCACGTCAACCCCGGTATACCACATCGATCCAATTCACTCTATTCCTTGCCCGCCTTTCACCCTCCTGCATGTTCAGGCCCCGATCACTCAAAATCTTTTTCACTCTATCTTTCCACCTCCAATTTGGTCTCCCACTTCTCCTCGTTCCCTCCACCTCCGACACATATATCTTCTTGGTCAATCTTTCCTCGCTCATTCTCTCCATGTGCCCAAACCATTTCAAAACACCCTCTTCTGCTCTCTCAACCACGCTCTTTTTATTTCCACACATCTCTCTTACCCTTACATTACTTACTCGATCAAACCACCTCACACCACACATTGTCCTCAAACATCTCATTTCCAGCACATCCATCCTCCTGCGCACAACTCTATCCATAGCCCACGCCTCGCAACTATACAACATTGTTGGAACCACTATTCCTTCAAACATACCCATTTTTGCTTTCCGAGATAATGTTCTCGACTTCCACACATTCTTCAAGGCTCCCAGGATTTTCGCCCCCTCCCCCACCCTATGATCCACTTCCGCTTCCAAGGTTCCATCCGCTGCCAGATCCACTCCCAGATATCTAAAACACTTTACTTCCTCCAGTTTTTCTCCATTCAAACTTACCTCCCAATTGAGTTGACCCTCAACCCTACTGTACCTAATAACCTTGCTCTTATTCACATTTACTCTTAACTTTCTTCTTTCACACACTTTACCAAACTCAGTCACCAGCTTCTGCAGTTTCTCACATGAATCAGCCACTAGCGCTGTATTATCAGCGAACAACAACTGACTCACTTCCCAAGCTTTCTCATCCACAACAGACTTCATACTTGCCCCTCTTTCCAAAACTCTTGCATTCACCTCCCTAACAACCCCATCCATAAACAAATTAAACAACCATGGAGACATCACACACACCTGCCGCAACCTACATTCACTGAGAACCAATCACTTTCCTCTCTTCCTACACGTACACATGCCTTACATCCTTGATAAAAACTTTTCACTGCTTCTAACAACTTGCCTCCCAAACCATATATTCTTAATACCTTCCACAGAGCATCTCTATCAACTCTATCATATGCCTTCTCCAGATCCATAAATGCTTCATACAAATCCATTTGCTTTTCTAAGTATTTCTCACATACATTCTTCAAAGCAAACACCTGATCCACACATCCTCTACCACTTCTGAAACCACACTGCTCTTCCCCAATCTGATGCTCTGTACATGCCTTCACCATTCTCAATCAATACCCTCCCATATAATTTACCAGGAATACTCAACAAACTTATACCTCTGTAATTTGAGCACTCACTCTTATCCCCTTTGCCTTTGTACAATGGCACTATGCACGCATTCCGCCAATCCTCAGGCACCTGACATCATATACATATATATATATATATATATATATATATATATATATATATATATATATATATATATATATATATGATACGAATAAAGTGTATATGAACGCGCACCTTGCGAGGTAGGGCAAGGAAACAGACGAAAGAATGGCCCAACCCACCCACATACACATAAATATACATAACGCCCACACACGCACATATACAACCTATACATTTCAACGTATACATACACATACATACACAGACATATACATATATACACATGCACATATTCATACATGCTGCCTTCATCCATTCTCGCCGCCACCCCGCCAAACATGAAATAGCACCCACTTTCTCCGCGTGCGCGTGAGGCAGCGCTAGGAAAAGACAACAAAGGCCACATTCATTCACACTCAGTCTCTAGCTGCCATGTGTAATGCACCGAAACTACAGCTCCCTTTCCGCATCCAGGCCCCACAAAAATTTCCATGGTTTACCCAAGACGCTTCATATGCCCTAGTTCAATCCATTGACAGCACGTCGACCCCGGTGTACCACATCGTTCCAATTCACTCTATTTCTTCTACGCCTTTCACCCTCCTGTATGTTCAGGCCCCGATCGCTCAAGATCTTTTTCAATCCATTCTTCCACCTCCAATTTGGTTTCTCATTTCTCCTTGTTCCCTCCACCTTTGACACATATGTCCTCTTTGACAATCTTTCCTCAATCATTCTCTCCATGTGACCAAACCATTTCAATACACCGTCTTCTGCTCTCTCAACCATACTCTTTTTATTACCACACATATCTCTTACCTTTTCATTACTTACTCGGTCAAACCACCTCAAACCACATATTGTCCTCAAACATCTCATTTCCAATGCATCCTCCCTCCTCCGCACAACCCTATCTATAGCCCATGCCTCATAACCATATAACATTGTTGGAACCACTATTCTTTCAAACATACCCATTTTTGCTCTCCGAGATAACGTTCTCGCCTTCCACACATTCTTCAAGGCTCCCAGAACCTTCGCCCCCTCCCCCACCCTATGACTCACTTCCGCTTCCATGGTTCCATCCGCTGCTAAATCTACTCCCAGATATCTAAAACACTAAATTTTCTCCAGTTTTTCTCCATTCAAACTTACCTCCCAGTTGACTTGTCCCTCAACCGTACTGAATCTAATAACCTCAGACGATAAGCCTGTGGACAAGGATTAACGAAATTTGATTGTTTTAACTATTTGTGGTTTAGTGCATAGTGAGTAGCATAACTGTTTGTATAGTTTTACTGATTTTGAAAAAGTTATAACTGTGTGTTAGCGAGTTTTGCTCGTTGTTGCGTGCACTGTGGCAGCCTATACATGAAGACCGATTTATCAAGTGTGATTCATTATGCGTTATGACATATCCAGTATCATTATACCGCTCTGTTCTGGGTTTAACGTATGTAGACGAGGTTAAACTTCTTACATACGAGATTAACTGATGAATAAACTTTGATTCTCTTGCTTACAGTGTTACCCACATTACATGAAAAGTGAACTTTTCCGAAGGTTAATCCTTTGTATTTCCTATAGCATTTTGATCTTCCCTTAGATCTTATACAATACTTTCTTCCTACACCATGGAAGTAATTAGTAAAACTTCATTAAGCGCAAAAATATAAAGTATCGTGACAGCACGGGAAGCAGTACGTGTGTGCTGGTAACATACAATGAGTAAGGAACAAACAGACAGCATCCGACGCCACGGAGTCACCAGGCCGGAAATGCCCGTTAACGACCCATGTGGATCACATGACAGTGTTTACCCTGTGTTGCCTGGGGTAACATATGTACTCATGATATTCCTTCGTTGTAATGTTGAATTTAAAGAATCATATGGACTTACTTCGTACATTATAGTCCAGTCATTACGGCAAACCAGATCTGAGATCAAAACGTCCGCCTAGAATTTCCAGGAATCTCTAATTTCTTCATTCTAATTCCGATTGGCGATAACGAGACAATCCTAACAACTGGTTACGAAGCGTTGATATCATAATGATCTCTAGCATGAACATTATTCCGCGCGTTTAACACAGCATAGCAAAGACAAATATCGCAATCAGGATATTCTTTCCTTAACCTAACCAGATCTAACAAAATCTCAACCTAAATCAGCTTAACCCAAATTCAATCATCTATGTAAGAAAACCCTGAGGGCATATGACGGGATGAAAACCACTTCCATTATCATGCCTGGGAGAGGGTACCGTCCACGTACGTGCCGTACAAGACCAGTGAGAGGGTTGGGAGCCGGGGGCTGGGAGTCCTCCAATTCATCTAATGTTAACACACTAATAAATTCAGAATTTCAGTCTCACATCAAGTAGCAACTTCAGTGATAAATGTCGAAACTGACATATATTTCCAGCCAGGTGTGCAATGACCCCTTCTCTTTGACCTTTGACCTTTTTTCGCAAAAAATCATAAGCACTGGAATGTGTCAAGGTCGGTTCCGTATTTAGATCGTTTAGCCTTTGACATTAAAAGCCAGCGTATTCCCGGTTAAACAAGAGAATATTCATTCTATATTTCAAGTGAGATTTAGGAAAACATACGAGTATATCTAGTTTTTGACATAGCATTATCATTGTTATCATCGTTACCATTATCTATCATTATCATTATCATTATTATTGATATAGAACAATATCCCATTTATGTGGCTTCTGCAGCTTTGAGACTTCATGCAGCAGTAATGGAAGTGTTGGTGGACTCCTTCAAAGTAAGGAATTCCTCAAAGAAAATGTACTTTCCGTCCACTGTCGATATCACAGCCTCACTGAATATATATTCAGTGTATGTATATACATGTGTATGTTGGAAAGGATCACAATTTTGCGCGTGATCAAGTATATTCCCAAGAGTCCACGGGGAAAATGAAACACGACAAGTTCCCAAGTGCACTTTCGTGTAATAATCATATCATCAGGGGAGATACAAGAGAGAAATATAAGTCAGTTGATACACAACGAAGAGACGTAGCTATGACGCCATGTTTACCAAATGGCGTCCTAGCAATCGTGTTTCATTTTCCCCGTGGACTCATAGGAATACATGTGTATGTGGGTGGGTTGGGTCATTCTTTCGTGTTTCCTTGCTCTACCTCGCTAACGCGGGAGACGGCGATTAAGTATGATAAATACATAAGATAATATATATCGCTGTTGACTTCCTGCGCTAACACATAGACCGACAGACACGAAGATAAGGCGCTATACGCCAAAACACAGAGGAAGGCAGTCGTTTACGGTAGGACAAAGAAGACAACAGCTTTACTCCAGGACAGAGGAAGACAGTCAACGTACTCCAGAACTGAGGAAGACGGCGGCTTTACGGAAGGATAGAGGAAGACAGCCATCGTACGTCGGGACAGAGGAAGACAGCCATCGTACGTCGGGACAGAGGAAGACAGCCATCGTACGTCGGGACAGAGGAAGACAGCCATCGTACGTCCGGACAGAGGAAGACAGCCATCGTACGTCGGGACAGAGGAAGACAGCCATCGTACGTCGGGACAGAAGAAGACAGCCATCATACGTCGGGACAGAGGAAGACAGCCATCGTACGTCGGGACAGAGGAAGACAGCTACTTTACGCCAACACGAAGGATTAAAAAAGAAAATTTTCCTGGTGGGTTCATTACTGGCAACTGAGGACTTCTATTGTGACGGGGAAGCAAGACGGAGAATACTTTATGATATCTATTCCTCTCACTCCATTCCTTTGCCGTAGCTGAGGAAGAAAGTAGAGAAAAATGATATTTCTGAGGAACAAGTTTGGATAAAAACCATAGAAAAAAAAGTGAAGGCAAGTCCAACGGTGTTGGCTGATGATTTATTCTCTCGTGGCGTTGATTGGTTCCTGGAATATTATTCACTCAGTCATGATTGGCCGATGTATTGGCCGTTGGTGTTGACTGATTAATTTTGTATTTACTCCCAGCTTTACCTCGACGATGACTTATTTGTTTACGATGTTCTTTCGTTACCAGTTTAAACCAAACTTGGATTAGGATATCTTCTGGTTCAGAGATGGCGCTGCGATACTCATTCGCAATTCGTCCGTATAGAGCGCAACCTGGATACTACGAGATGTGTAATCGTCTACAAAAACCATCTTTTTTTGTAACAGAAAGTCGTGAAGTTTCCAGTTAACTATATGCAGGTACCTACGCGTCTTTGATATTTGGGTGACATTTGTTAGATTCATTAATTACCGTCCGATTGCAAATAAATTTTGACTGCGTTCATGGCTTCCTCGGCTCCCTTCATCCGAGCAATATCCCAGCAACTGTTACTGTTGGCTTCTAGCCTCTAATAACTAGTCCAAAATAGATACTGTAACAACTTCATAGGTAACAGAGAACCCACGATCTCTAGAGCACTAGATTTCTCTTCTCGCTAACATGTAATACATTTTGAGAACTTAGCGCGTTCATTTTGTTATGGTGAAGAATGTGAACTCCTTAATATAGTTTACGATTTTGTGAGGCGTTCCAACCAGACGAATTATGAGGCTTCCACAGCAGTCAGTGAACATGACAGGGTAGTGAGGACCATGAAGGTCATAATCAAAGGTCATGACTCATAACTAGAAGGCATCAGGCTGGTTAGAATAACATTGTTAACCAGCACCACAACCTGTTAATATAATGCAAATGTCTGAGTACCAGCCTATACCCCATACCCTAGGAGGATACTACTAAAAGGAAGCTGCAAGAATATGTTTATTAGATATCAAATACACAATCGCATCACAAACTATTACAAATTTATGAAAGTATTCTCTTTATATATATATATATATATATATATATATATATATATATATATATATATATATATATATATATATATATATATATATATATATATATATATATATATATATATATCACTAGCAGTACACAAACAAATACACCCAAGCAGTGGGCTTAGCTTTTTAATGAGCAAATGTATTGAAATCTAGACTTCACTCAACACTTGTTAATTCATATATCATAGCATAATACATATAACAAAATATATCATTTTATTATCAACACAAAAATATGTTGAAACATTTATCATAAAACTGATATTTGATTTAGATTTCACTTGCATAACATCTGCCTACATTGCCCTGGAGAGAAAAGCTCCTGAATGATATATATATATATATATATATATATATATATATATATATATATATATATATATAAATATATATATATATATATATATACATACATATTCGCCATTTCCCGTGTTAACGAGGTAGCGCCAGGAACAGACGGCCTCATTCACTTACATCCTCTCTAGCTGTCGTATAATATCAATGGACGGAAACCAAAACCCTCTGCAGACGACCAGGCCCCACAGACCTTTCCATAGTTTCCTTTTCTTCAAAAGTCCTGGTTCAGCTCATATACATCTATAGACAATCTAATACCTTAATTGTTTAAGAGCTACCTCTCTATATGGGATAGAATTCCCAATACATCTTGTGGCAAGTTTACAAGTTCTTCCTTTCTAATTCTAACATAACTTTTGAAATATCCAGAAATGACACTTGACTGTCGCACCCTAATGACTGATCACGGCATCATACTGGCTCAGCTGCCGCGCCCCTCCCTCGTGAGGCTGGTTGTGAAGGGGAGAGAGCTACAGGAGAGACACAGTCAGGAGAGTGACACACACTACAATACATTCATCTAGTGTTCAACAACATGGACGAGAAGACTGAGGAAGAGTTGAAGAATATAGTGTACAGCTAAGAGGACGTGGGGGAGTAACACCAGCACACAGGAAGTTGAAAACTACAGGTCTTAGTGGAATGCAGTAAAGTAAGCCAGTGCAGATAAGTACAGTACGACGAGGGTGAAACTTGGAGGTGTAGTGAAACATGAAGACTAAGAAGACAAAATCAGTTCAATAGAACAGAAGAGGAACAGAAATACGAACAACTACAACAGTTGTGCCGATCATAAAACAGGAACATATACACGTTAACACAGCAGAGTGGTAAACAACACATAAAGTTCAATAGATATTAGATATCACAATTTAACATGGAATTAACTTTCATGTTTAATGAGGTTGTTTAAAAATGTGTATGTGCTTTACAGTTTTCGATACGAACTCAATATTTTAGGGCAAAACAAGAAAGCCAAAATCACTGATGCCCATCCATTTCTTTGAACAACTACGTGTCCAACATATATACATTTCCACACTATTTCCTTGTTTGCATGTGAAAACAACCTTATACTCTTTCTAATGCCTTAAGTACCAGTAAATGTAGCTAGGTCGAGAACGTCAGCTCAGCTGTCATAGGTCGAAACTACAATGCACTCGGAGAGAAACCCGGACATAGTAAGTACAAGCTTTCAAATCCATAAGATTTACCGAGCTTAACTTACAAAAGATCAAGAAAAGTTTTATGAATTCGAGTCTTAACAAACCTTGTGTAAACTATCTGCAAAATATGATAACAGGATCTTTACGTTT
Source organism: Panulirus ornatus (assembly GCF_036320965.1). NCBI lineage: Eukaryota > Metazoa > Arthropoda > Malacostraca > Decapoda > Palinuridae > Panulirus > Panulirus ornatus. The sequence goes on along the minus strand of NC_092246.1, from coordinate 23,920,285 downwards.
CTGACCTCAAGACCAACTGACATGTTCTCTCTCCAACAGCATATAACATAGTTCAATCTAGCGAAACTAATCTACACAGCAGATAGCTGTAAAGCTAATAGGAAAAGACTCATTCAGTTTGTAACACAGGTTGCATGAATGACAATAACCCTCTGAACAACACGCTATTGAGGAATTAATTGTTATAGTACAACTGACAATGTATCGGCTTACAAATTGTCACAAATTCTATTCCTGTAGTGAATATATACAATGGATTGTGCAAGAACATAAGTTTTTCTTTGTCCAATTTTGCAAGTGTCATCATCCGGGGCCATATCCTTCCTAGCCATACAATATCTACATTTGTTTACACTGCACTTTGATCTGATGCAGTGCAAGATCAGGATTCAGATCTGTCTGTGCATAATTAATTGTTCACGTTTCAAATAGTCTTAGATCCGTTATGTACTGTATAAGAGTAGACGAAGGATTCCATTCGTTTACCAAATTTGAGTAAAACTAATGACTAATTATCAGTTACAAAAAAGTTAGGAAATACGATAATTCCCTCAATATTACTACAGTTCATGACACATGATATTTATTCTACCCTTTATTGACGGTGAAATATTTTGGTATTCAAGGCCTGTGTACAACTGAACAGAAAATGATCTAAAGATCAAATAGTTGACTGAAAGTAATAATGCATCAAGCAGGATCCACTTAACTTGTAACCCTGATATGAGTCAAAAAGCCTCACCGACTTGGCAACACTGACATTGACGTTCTTCAAAACGTTTCTTGGACTAAACATTTGTGCTACTTGGCGAACCATTTGGCTAAGTTGTGTTGGAAATCCTGACGATTGAGATCGATTTCCAGGACACAGAGGAAGTGGAAGAGAAGGGGACAGTCGCTGAAGGCTTCCTGCTTCAAAAGCGTACCCCAGTGACCACCACGATTGCTTCGCAGGAAGTTCATCTTGCCGTAGTTCTTGACTGCACCAGAGAGAGAACATGGGATGTTAGTGCTGAGATTAAGAAAGCTAGCACAGATACGTACGTGACTGTGCATCAGCGAAAGCTAGCACTAGTCTATGTTTCACTGTCATTTGAACAATATCTAGGTGTTAGTGATTCCTGAATGAGCCTAGACCATTGATCAATACAGTCTCTGTTGTTGATCATTGACATAACGTTAACACTGATTTCATGAAAACGGGATGAAGAAGTTCCCACGCCACAATACAGACAGATTTGGTTAGACAATCATGTGATTAAAGACAGTGAATGAATCTGAAGTCTTCAAATGTAACAGAAATGGAAGTATGTTAACTGTAAAAACTGTTCCACACACACACACACACACACACACACACACACACACACACACACACACACACACATAGATATACCATATCATATACCAATGATTTTTAGGCCATTAATATTCATTTGGTATAATTCAATCTATGACATTCGGTACACAGGCTGGCCACATAGTTAATATAAGTCAGCACCTACCTGGCCCAGCTGGTCATGGATCCAAAATCTGTGTTACAAGAGAATTTTAACTCAAAGTTGACACCGTAACCCAGGTCAGCAGCGCGCACCATCTGGTCTTGTGCACGTGCACTGGCACGAAGCAATGTTTTCATACCATGTCCCATTTGCCTGTCTAAGTATAGGGTATAGGAATAGGAGCACCTATGACTATGGCGGAATCCAAACTTGAAATTCAATTAACTTAAAACGCAACTATAAATACAATGTTTGCTTCCCCTCGTCCGCATGGGCTGTCGTCAGGAACTTTAGTCACGGTGTTAAGGTCATTTGAAATCATTTGATATCTTAAGAGGAGACATGATGGTAACACGCTTGTATGTATACATGTTTGACTTCTGGCCGAAGAAAACTTGTACATCCAAAAAAGAAAAACTAGAGACAGAGAAACACGCTCTCTACCAACGCTCACTCTCCAGTATGAACAACTAACACTGTGATAGTTTCATACCAACAAGACATATATGTCTGAGGTTAATTACCTGGAGAGGAATGTCATGAAGTGATGACCTGGCAGGTCATGAGAAAGGTGGAAGACCATGATGACGAAGGTACAGGTGAGGGAGTCTGGTACAGGTTAAGGCTGAAGATTTTTGGATATACGTAGCTGGTCAGGTAGACAGACGACACTCCGGGGGCAGAAAGGCACACAACAATCACATCCAACAGAGCCAGTTCTAACAGGAAACCACACTGACAACTAATGCTAAACAACAACCAACAAACACCCATCAAACATTAGGAACTACCATGCTACAATCAGTCACCACAGTTACAACCCTCAATACATCATGACACAATTTCAACCTTCGACAAAAACGGAAGGTACGTCAACCACTTCCCATCCTGTTGGGAAGTGGTTGACGTCTTGACACAAGCAGTCTGACGTCATACAACCTTCATTTCCTCCCATCTACGTATTACTATTACGTCAAGGTTCCCTTTACAATAGTCCTACAGCAACCTTACCCTACCCTACCCCACCCACACCTCACTCTTTCTTAAGCTCTAGTGAGTGACGTCACACCAGGAGTTACCACTTGGTGCATTAAGGCGTATATGTAGAGTTCCCGAAATGGATTTCTTCATCTATTGTTGGCAATTATCTCTTGCGTCACAAAGGAAATGTGACGTCATAGAGGTGGAGCACATTGCGTCACAAAGGTGAAGCGTCACTAAGCGAAAGGAGAACCGTCACTAAGCGGAAGGTAAGGTGTCGTAAAGCGGAAGTTGAAGCGCTAGTAAGCGGGTGATGTTTCAAAAAGCGGAAGGTGAAGCGTCAGAAAGCAGATTGTGAAGTGACACCACTAGACGTGACAACAAGAATGGGGTTTTCTCGTTGGATCTCAGACATGTTCAGTCATGGGTTGAAGTCAAGACCCTCCCACCCCCATTCCAGCCCAGGTCAGCATCTTGGAGAGAGAGAAAGAAGATATCAGGACCACACATACACCTCTTACACCAGCCTCTGGTCTGGTGTGGCACTGAGTGGTACTTCTGAAGGTAAAGGTAAGGGACTTCAATATGGATCCTCTTCTCACCTCCAAAACCTATGGTTCCAGGAAAAGCGTTTCAATTCCCTATAATCATATTTCCATAACTCCCTGTATGGCTCAGGACTGGGTATCATACACCCCTTAAACTCACATAATGGCCAGATGGAACAGATTCTAAGGGCAATGCCCTAAATCTCCCCCCCCCCCCCCCGCTCCCCTAATCTCTCCGTTTTTCTATGTTTCCAGAAAACACTAATGCGACGACCACCTGGCATACCTCCCTCCCGCTTCCTACATTCACCAGTCCACAGAGGGAATCTTTAAGGAACACTTACCATCAGCAAGCAACTCACCGTATTGTGGACGGAGTTTCTTCTCTTATGATAAAACTTTTGGAACAAGAGAAAGCTTGTGTTCCAGGGATGGAGGGTGACCATACTACTTACCGACGAGCCAGCCATGTAGGCTGTAAGTGGTGTACACCTCCTGCAGGTGGTAGTGGTCTGGTGGGGACACGGGCTCCACCACCACCTCACCGTGGTTCTCGTTCAGGCCTAGGAGGAAGCCTCCCACCATGGTCTCATACGTCACCACACGGTAAGTCCAGCGGTCGAAATTCCCAGACTCTTCCACCAGCTGCCACCGCTGTCTGCAAGGACGGGAGACTGGCTCAGTGACACACACACACACACACACACACACACACACACAGTGGATATATATATATATATATATATATATATATATATATATATATATATATATATATATATATATATATATATATCCACTATATACATATATATATATATATATATATATATATATATATATATATATATATTTTTTTTTTTTTTTTCATACTATTCGCCATTTCCCGCATTAGCGAGGTAGCGTTAAGAACAGAGGACTGGGCCTTTGAGGGAATATCCTCATATGGCCCCCTTCTCTGTTCCTTTTTTTGGAAAATTTAAAAAAAAATGAGAGGGGAGGATTTCCAGCCCCCCGCTCCCTTCCCTTTTAGTCGCCTTCTACGACATGCAGGGAATACGTGGGAAGTATTCTTTCTCCCCTATATATATTTATCTATTTATTCACTTTGCTCCGCCGCCGCCCCCCGCGCCAGCGAGGCAGCGCAAGGAAACAGACGAAAGAATGGCCCAACCCACCCACATACACATGCATATACATACACGTCCACACACACCACATATACATACCTATACATCTCAACGTACACATACACACACACACACAGACACACACATATATACTCATGTACACAATTCACATTGTCCGCCCCTATTCATTCCCATCGCCACCCCGCCACACATGGAACAACAACATCCTTCCCCCTCATGTGTGCGAGGCAGCGCTAGGAAAAGACAACAAAGGCACCACCCGCTCACACTCAGTTTCCAGCTGTCATGCAACAATGCACCGAAACCACAGCTCCCTTTCCACATCCAGGCCCTACAGAACCTTCCATGGCCCACCCCAAACGCTTCACACGCCCTGGTTCAACCCACCGACACCACGTCGACCCCAGCACACCACATCGCTCCAACTCACTCCATTCCCCGCACGCCCCCCACCCTCCTGCATGTTCAGGCCCCGATAACTCAAAATCCCCCTCACTCCATCCTTCCCCCTCCAACCCGGTCTCCCACCTCTCCCCACTCCCCCCACCCCCGACACGTACATCCTCCCTGTCAATCCTCCTCACTCATCCTCACGAGTCCAAATTATTTCAACAAAGCCACTTCTGCTCTCTCAACCACTCTTCCCATTACCACACACATCTCCCACCCCCTCATTACTTAGTCAATCAAACCACATATATTTTATTTCATATATATATATATATATATATATATATATATATATATATATATATATATATATATATATGAAATATATATATATATATATATATATATATATATATATATATATATATATTTTTTTTTTTTTTTTTTTTTTTTGCTTTGTCGCTGTCTCCCGCGTTTGCGAGGTAGCGCAAGGAAACTGACGAAAGAAATGGCCCAACCCACCCCCATACACATGTATATACATACGTCCACACACGCAAATATACTTACCTACACAGCTTTCCATGGTTTACCCCAGACGCTTCACATGCCTTGATTCAATCCACTGACAGCACGTCAACCCCGGTATACCACATCGATCCAATTCACTCTATTCCTTGCCCTCCTTTCACCCTCCTGCATGTTCAGGCCCCGATCACACAAAATCTTTTTCACTCCATCTTTCCACCTCCAATTTGGTCTCCCTCTTCTCCTCGTTCCCTCCACCTCCGACACATATATCCTCTTGGTCAATCTTTCCTCACTCATTCTCTCCATGTGCCCAAACCATTTCAAAACACCCTCTTCTGCTCTCTTAACCACGCTCTTTTTATTTCCACACATCTCTCTTACCCTTATGTTACTTACTCGATCAAACCACCTCACACCACACATTGTCCTCAAACATCTCATTTCCAGCACATCCATCCTCCTGCGCACAACTCTATCCATAGCCCACGCCTCGCAACCATACAACATTGTTGGAACCACTATTCCTTCAAACATACCCATTTTTGCTCTTTGAGATAATGTTCTCGACTTCCACACATTCTTCAAGGCTCCCAGAATTTTCGCCCCCTCCCCCACCCTATGATCTACTTCCGCTTCCATGGTTCCATCCGCTGCCAGATCCACTCCCAGATATCTAAAACACTTCACTTCCTCCAGTTTTTCTCCATTCAAACTCACCTCCCAATTGACTTGACCCTCAACCCTACTGTACCTAATAACCTTGCTCTTATTCACATTTACTCTTAACTTTCTTCTTTCACACACTTTACCAAACTCAGTCACCAGCTTCTGCAGTTTCTCACATGAATCAGCCACCAGCGCTGTATCATCAGCGAACAGCAACTGACTCACTTCCCAAGCTCTCTCATCCCCAACAGACTTCATACTTGCTCCTCTTTCCAAAACTCTTGCATTCACCTCCCTAACAACCCCATCCATAAACATATATATATATATATATATATATATATATATATATATATATATATATATATATTTCATTTATTTTCTTTATTTTGCTTTCTCGCTGTCTCCCGCGTTTGCGAGGTAGCGCAAGGGAACAGACAAAAGAAATGGCCCAACCCACCCCATACACAATGTATATACATACACATCCACACAAGCAAATATACATACCCATACATCTCAATGTACACATATATATACACACACAGACATATACATATATACACATGTATATAATTCATTGATATAAACTTCTGTTTCCCATTTTAGAAAGTTAATACAAGGAGGGGAGGATTTCTGGCCCCCCGCTCCCGTCCCCTCTAGTCGCTTTCTACGACACGCGAGGAATACGTGGGAAGTATTCTTTCACCCCTATCCCCAGGGATAATATACATACATATATACATATACACACACATACACATACATACGCACATATACACACACACACACATACATATATATATACATATGAAAAATGTAAGAAACAATTTAGAAAACTGAAACTTCTAGCTTGCAATGAATGAAAAAAATGAATGTCACATAATGGTTCAACCTCTGGCTATGGAAAAAAGGAAATGTATAATTTATTTACACAAACGTCAATAGCAGTTCTCATCAATTTAACCACTGTATCAATAAGCTTCAATGTCTAAGCTACATTTTTCTCCAGTTTCACTATTTTCCTTCACATTTTCAATTTTGTCTGAAGGTTCTACTTCAAGAGTGATTGTTTTTCCAGTAAGGGTCTTCACATCTTGGTTACATCCACACACATTTAGGCACCCCGCTCTGAGCCTTCGAGGAGGATGCTTTACTTGTGGTGCTGACTTCCCGATTTCCAGTTCCTTACGATACGTGAAGATGTTTCACCCTTTCTGGCATCTCTCCAACAACCCATCTCCAACTGCACGCCATCAAACGCCCCTTTTCTTGATGCCTCCAACGCTGTTCTGCAGCTTAACCACCAGTTGATCCCGAGCCACTCCTTCTCCTCACGTGGATCAGTGCCAAACTCAGCTCACGTCACTTCATCCATGAGGCTTTTGGCAGTCTTCATTATGTCTCTGCATTTCTTGGGTGTTTCCTCAGAGGTTCTGCATCAGGAGCCTCATCCCAGGCACGGGTTTCAAATTCTTTCAAATTCTAATATATATATATATATATATATATATATATATATATATATATATATATATATATATATATATATATTATCCCTGGGGACAGGGGATTAAGAATACTTCCCACGTATTCCCTGCGTGTCGTAGAAGGCGACTAAAAGGGAGGGAGCGGGTGGCTGGAAATCCTCCCCTCTCGTTTTTTTTTTTAATTTTCCAAAAGAAGGAACAGAGGGGGCCAGGTGAGGATATTCCAAAAAAGACCCAGTCCTCTGTTCTTAACGCTACCTCGCTAACGCGGGAAATGGCAAATAGTTTAAAAGAAAAAAAAAAGATATATATATATATATATATATATATATATATATATATATATATATATATATATATATATATATATATATATATATATTCCTCAGAGATCATGATAACACAGGACATTTCTCTAATGTTATATTAGTTCACAACAGGCAAGGGTAGGGAGGCACGCGAGGATGTAATCCTTCAGCAGCAGAGTTGTGGGGACGCAAAACATGTTGACCGAAGAGGAGGAAAATAAATCTACCGCTGGAAACCTCAATAACCTTTCCAAAAAACCATACCACAAGACGTGCCGGGTGTGACCCTCCCTCCCAACACGGGATGGGTAATAATACATAACCTACTACTGTACAGTGGTGAGCGTTAACCACCTGCCAGTCATATCGTAATTAGTGTTACATTTCAATTTGTTGGACGTACCAAGTAGTGATGAATGCCGCCAACGTCATAAAAGCAGTTCTCAATCAATTACTTTTCTTCCCAGGCCTTCACCTTGGCTACACTGTCTGCTGGAAACAGATGAAAACGAAGACAATTTTGATGAGAAGTTACAGTGACGACACACCTGCACCTTACACGTGGCTAGGTACAGTGACACACACACACACACACACACACACACCTGTACCAAAGACTATGAGGTTCCTGTAACATGATTACAGTCACTTATGGGTGACTGCAGTCACTTGTGTAGAGTCAGGGGGGGACTGTGTTGTGTCACGTGGGTGGAGAGTCAGAACCCCACGTATAATTATGTGTATGTGGAGTCAATATCCCTGGATGTACTGTCATGTGTGTATGACCAGGATGTGCCACGTACAGTCAGTCACTGGTGAACCTGGCCACACCTGCCACACTATGTTAACCATCGTGAGTTGTAACATGTCGTAAAGTAAATGGATGCCCCACAAGCGCTGCAGGTAAAGTCACCTAAGGTCAAGTCACCTAGGGTCAAGTGGAGAGTCACCTAGGGTCAAGTGGAGAGTCACCTAAGGTCAAGTGGAGAGTCACCTAGGGTCAAGTGGAGAGTCTCCTAGGGTCAAGTGGAGAGTCGGTTGCCTGTTCAAAGGGTTGGGGCCGAGGTCACGTACATCGCCGGCCCGACCTGACAGCGTGTGGCCGGGGCCGGACGAGGCCATGTATAGCGTGGCCCGTCCAACCATTGTGTGGCCGGGGCTGGACGAGGCCATGTATAGCGTGGCCCGACCAACCATTGTGTGGCCGGGGCTGGACGAGGCCATGTATAGCGTGGCCCGACCAACCATTGTGTGGCTGGGGCCGGACGAGGCCATGTATAGCGTGGCCCGACCAACCATTGTGTGGCCGGGGCTGGACGAGGCCATGTATAGCGTGGCCCGACCAACCATTGTGTGGCTGGGGCCGGACGAGGCCATGTATAGCGTGGCCCGACCAACCATTGTGTGGCCGGGGCCGGACGAGGCCATGTATAGCGTGGCCCGACCAACCATTGTGTGGCCGGGGCCGGACGAGGCCATGTATAGCGTGGCCCGACCAACCATTGTGTGGCCGGGGCCGTGACTGATGCTGTGACGTCACGCAGCCGCCAAGATGCCAGGGATAGCACCTGGGCCGCTTTGTTTACTTGTCAGATGTGTGTGTGTGTGTGTGTGTGTGCGTGTGTGTGTGTGTGTGTGTGTGTTATCGGTCTCCGCCTGCAAGTAGAATAGGCAACACGAGAACCTTGGGCGCTTTCGTGTATTATCAAATATCTTAAAGTGTTACTTACAGAGTGAGAAATTACTTACAATAGAAGTCATGTTATACAGAACCGAAGGAAATATGGTATGGGTCATGTAACAACCTTGCAATTGGTGAGAGGCGAGAGTGGCACAAGGGTTTCCATGACCCACCCTTGTGACAAGAGTGGGTGTGTTTGAAGGAGTAGTGGTTCCAACAATGTTATAAGGTTGCGAGGCGCGACCTATAGATAAGGTTGTGCGGAGGAGGGTGGATGTGTTGGACATGAGATGTTTGAGGACAATGTGTGGTGTGAGGTGGTTTGATCGAGTAAGTAACGTAAGGGTAAGAGAGATGCGTGGTAATAAAAAGAGTGTGGTTGAGAGAGCAGAAGAGGGTGTATTGAAATGGTTTGGGCACATGGAGAGAATGAGTGAGGAAAGATTGACCAAGAGGATATGTGTCAGAGGTGGAAGGAACGAGGAGAAGTGGGAGACTAAATTGAAGGTGGAAGGATGGAGTAAAAAAGATTTTGAGCGATCGGGGCCTGAACATGCAGGAGGGTGAAAGGCATGCAAGGAATAAAGTGAATTGGAACGATGTGGTATACAGGGGTCGACGTGCTGTCAATGGATTGAACCAGGGCATGTGAAGCGTCTGGTGTAAACCATGGAAAGTTTTGCGGGGCCTGGATGTGGAAAGGGAGCTGTGGTTTCGGTGCATTATTACATGACAGCTAGAGATTGAGTGTGAACAAATGTGGCCTTTGTTATCTTTTCCTAGCGCTACCTCGCGCGCGTGCCGAGGGGAGGGGGGCGTCATTTCATGTGTGGCGGAGTGGAGACGGGAATGAATAAAGGCAGCAAGTATGAATTATGTACATGTGTATATATGTATATGTTTGTGTATATATATGTATGTATACGCTGAAATGTATAAGTATGTATATATGCGTGTGTGGACGTGTATGTATATACATGTGTATGTGGTTGGGTCGGGCCATTCTTTCGTCTGTTTCCTTGCACTACCTCGCAAACGCGGGAGAGAGCGACAAAGCAAAATAAATAAATATATATATATATATATATATATATATATATATATATATATATATATATATATTTATGGATGGGGTTGTTAGGGAGGTAAATGCAAGAGTTTTGGAAAGAGGGGCAAGTATGAAGTCTGTTGGGGATGAGAGAGCTTGGGAAGTGAGTCAGTTGTTGTTCGCTGATGATACAGCGCTGGTGGCTGATTCATGTGAGAAACTGCAGAAGCTGGTGACTGAGTTTGGTAAAGTGTGTGGAAGAAGAAAGTTAAGAGTAAATGTGAATAAGAGCAAGGTTATTAGGTACAGTAGGGTTGAGGGTCAAGTCAATTGGGAGGTGAGTTTGAATGGAGAAAAACTGGAGGAAGTGAAGTGTTTTAGATATCTGGGAGTGGATCTGGCAGTGGATGGAACCATGGAAGCGGAAGTGGATCATAGGGTGGGGGAGGGGGCGAAAATTCTGGGGGCCTTGAAGAATGTGTGGAAGTCGAGAACATTATCTCGGAAAGCAAAAATGGGTATGTATGAAGGAATAGTGGTTCCAACAATGTTGTATGGTTGCGAGGCGTGGGCTATGGATAGAGTTGTGCGCAGGAGGATGGATGTGCTGGAAATGAGATGTTTGAGGACAATGTGTGGTGTGAGGTGGTTTGATCGAGTGAGTAACGTAAGGGTAAGAGAGATGTGTGGAAATAAAAAGAGCGTGGTTGAGAGAGCAGAAGAGGGTGTTTTGAAGTGGTTTGGGCACATGGAGAGGATGAGTGAGGAAAGATTGACCAAGAGGATAAATGTGTCGGAGGTGGAGGGAACAAGGAGAAGAGGGAGACCAAATTGGAGGTGGAAAGATGGAGTGAAAAGGATTTTGTGTGATCGGGGCCTGAACATGCAGGAGGGTGAAAGGAGGGCAAGGAATAGAGTGAATTGGAGCGGTGTGGTATACCGGGGTTGACGTGCTGTCAGTGGATTGAATCAAGGCATGTGAAGCGTCTGGGGTAAGCCATGGAAAGCTGTGTAGGTATGTATATTTGCGTGTGTGGACGTATGTATATACATGTGTATGGGGGTGGGTTGGGCCATTTCTTTCGTCTGTTTCCTTGCGCTACCTCGCAAACGCGGGAGACAGCGACAAAGTATAATAAAATAAATAAATAAAAAAAAAAAAATATATATATATATATATATATATATATATATATATATATATCTCGTTTTTTTTTTTTTTTTTTTATTTTCCAAAAGAAGGAACAGAGAAGGGGGCCAGGTGAGGATTTTCCCTCTAAGGCCCAGTCCTCTGTTCTTAGCGCTACCTCGCAAACGCGGGAAATGGCGAATAGTATGAAAAAAAAAAAATATATATATATATATATATATACATACATATATATATTATATATATATATATTTATATATATGTATATATATATATATATATATATATATATATATTTTTTTTTTTTTCAAACTATTCGCCATTTCCCGCGTTAGCGAGGTAGCGTTAAGAACAGAGAACTGGGCCACTGAGGGAATATCCTCACCTGGCCCCCTTCTCTGTTCCTTCTTTTGGAAAATTAAAAAAAATTGAGAGGGGAGGATTTCCAGCCCCCCGCTCCCTCCCCTTTTAGTCGCCTTCTACGACACACAGGGAATACGTGGGAAGTATTCTTTCTCCCCTATCCCCAGGGATAATATATATATATATATATATATATATATATATATATATATATATATATATATATATATATATATATATATATTCCTAGAAATGTTACACTTATTACATAAGTGTAGAATATGATTCACTGTATGAGTACATTGCATTCGAACATCTTTAAATATCCAACATTACATTTTCTGCATTAAATTGTACCATACGGATCAACAATACATAAGTGATCTAAAGATGAAGAATTATCTCAAAATAGGAAGGAATTTTTTGGTTGATTCATGAAATTTTCAGCATATACCAAGGTTCGGAACATGGGTACTCACATTCTAGTATTGAGGTGTGGCATGTTACTGAAATCAGCTAATACATCCCACACAGCCTTTGGTTCCTGGTCCGGGATGAACATCTCAAAGTGTCGCTGCTGCTTTCCTCTTTTCATTATCAGGAATATCACAATTAGACAACATAAGACTAGTGGAAGCTTACGACGTATTCTAAGGCTCAGCATTGTGTCGTATGTGAAGCGGGAGGGCCGCGGCAGATGCGGCAACCTGTTGCCAAATGCTACAAAACATACGGGATATAGGCAATATCTGCTGAAACCTATCGATATCAATCTAAAACTATTGTTCAAAATTTCACAATGTGTAGAGGGGGACTTTTGTTTGATGTATCGTTGTTAACGTATGTATTGCTGACATGGCAGTGAAAAAAGTACATGGAACACAAGCCTACAATTTGTTGCCATAAATTATCATATCATTTTTACTTCTCTAGTGAAATTTATATCAAATAACTATATCGATATTGTTCTAATCCCAAATATAAAAAAAATAGATGATAGTGGACGCAACATATAATATAATAGTGCCGTAGGTCCTGGGTTAGCTGGCCCGTTTTCTGTGTCGATGGCTGGGTGGCTGGTGTCTGGCTGCCTGAGCCTCAGTGTTTGGTATCGACGGGTTGGGATAGTATATGTAGGCGTGGTTTATAGCTGCTCCAGTTAGCATACCCATGCGACAGTGCCGGCAAGCGGTGGTGCTTTTCTCATCAGAATGGCGCCTTAATCTAATAAAGAAGAAGCCCGTGAAGTGAGGCGGAGTGTGTAGCGGTAGTGGTGGTGGCACTGAGTTGGCCCTCCCACCCCTCTTTAGTCAGTCTTTGGCACTCGTAGCCCCCTGACAGTGTGTCTCAAGCTCACCATGGCTAACAAATCAAGTACTCGGATGCTGCTGGTCACGGCTAATATTGCCTCCTGCTTCGAACAGGTGAGGCACTGATCTGGATGATTAAGAGAGCCGAGATTCCAGTGCTCTCAGCCTATTGATAATAGGCCTGTAATTTGCAGTAGGCATAGTTACTTAGCCAGGGTGATTTAGGCTTGAGGATCAAAAGCATTGTACTCTGTTATCAACAGGTAAAATTATGATAGTCCAAAGGCTAATCTAATCATACATGAGGAGTGGGGCTTCATGTCATTTAACTTGAAAATGTTAATACATCTCAGAATTTTGATTTATATAATCACAGTTACTCTTAATTGTGCTATATCATATAAGATCACTGTTCATTATCTTTGATTATTCTAACAGTTGATTGCCCAGTGAAAGTACAGCAGTACCACCTGTCTTCCAGACTAGAGTTGTCCATAAAACAGCTTGCTTTTATTAGTATATTTTTTATTTTATAGAAAGGTAATTTGGCCTTCACAAAGTTGTATTCTATATTGAAATTTAGGATAGTAGACATATAGAAAATGGAATTTTGATTGGTATTAGAATTGTACATTGTCTTCTATTTTTGTCATGATAACTGATCACAAAGAGCAAGACTGCAACACAGTCCTTTTCATTTTGCTGGTTTACTCAAATAGTCCTTTCTCTTTATTTCCATGGTTTTCAAGTGCTGTCACGGCCAGTGCTTCACTTGCACATTTCCATAGTTGTCATTTAAATGAAGGATTGTGGATTCTAGATTTGTAAGGTACTGCAGCAGTTTTATGTATATGAACTCACTCGTACAGTATTGCAGGTGTTGAAATTAAATAGTATGACGTTATGATGAATAGGTTATGGTGGGTTATTACTTTTATGTAACTAAATAAGCTGGAAGGTTGATCATACTCTGATTAATTTAGTTATGTAATATCATGCTTAGCAGTGACAAAAATTTCAATGTAGTATACAAGTGACTTTGTATTTCAGAGGTATTATTTTTTATGTGATGTACATTAGCAGCAACAGAAATCTACCTGTGGAATATAATTGACCTCATAAAGCATGGGCGATTATGTGTAAAACTACAATAAGACCTTTGGAGCCCTTTTTTGTTCATAGTGATAGATATCATTTAAAAGTATTATAGCCCCACATGAAAACTAGCTTTGTGAAATCTCCATGCCTTTTGAAAGAATTTGCCACAGCATTAGTTCCCAGTGCTACTTAATGATAGCATTCTGTACAGACTTCCTTGCTGAACTTCATTTCCTGTCTACCATCATCCACCATAGTGACTTATACTCATCACATCAGATGACATGCTTTAGGTGGTTTATTTAGGTCCTTGTCGTTTCAGAAATACCCCAGGAGGACTGGTTTTTCATACTGATTGATATTAGATGAGGCATTGTTAGTTTATCAGGGAAAATTTGTGATTGATAAATGGAAAAGTAGATAATAAACTTGTGGAAAATGAGTCATCCAAACTTATGAAAATACTTCACGTAACTTCCCAAGGAGTCAATATTTATCTTGATGTTCAATATTCTAGTCAAGATATGTCACTCAAACTCATTAGAAGTACTGTGTAAATATTACTGGTGTAGACTGACAACAGACTGGACACTTGATCCCTGGTAACTGTCAGACTTAATAGTAGAATACTTTTATGATCATTTTAGCAACTAACTGAGGTTTTTATAGGTCTGGTGTGTTTTTACAACTGTTTTCTTAATATTGCTTTAGCTAACCCCACATTTTTGCTGATATACATAACCTATTTGATATCTTCCCATAAGCCATAACTTTCAGATTTACACTCAACTACTGTTAGTATATTCTTTAAATACTATGCTAGCATTGCTGAACAAAAGGACTTAATATCCAGATCTAGAAATGATGCATAAGTAAACCAGACTTTTGCCAATACTTGATATTGGAGAGCTGATTAATGTAAATATAAGTGAAACACCTGCTGATCTATCTGTCTGAGTCTTTATCTGGAGAACCAGTGAGAACCTCACCTAACTTTACTGAGGAGCAAAGATTTACTTTGATTTTCACCATCTTTGGACAAATAAAACCAACAATATTATTTTCATCACCCACATGGTTGTTTACATTTGAAAAGAATTTTCTGAAGTTTTCACATCAGAAAATTTGTGGAGTACTGTGTAATGTGGTTCTTTATGTAAATCGATTTTTGGAATTACAAAGAAATGTTTCAGTGTTTTTTTATGAACCTACAGTTACACAAAAAATGTCATCATATAAACATACAAAGCCACAGGATGTGAACAGGAGCAGAAAACCATGTTTCGTATCTTTGAGACGACGTTGGAAGTTAAAGGAGGTATCTACATGTTTATTTGAATGCTATGTGATACATTTTACTTTTACAAAGAAAAGCACACAGGAGCTGATCGGTGGGACCTTTCAAGGCTGTTAGTGATAGAAGAGGTAGAAACGAGAAATATCAGCTAGGAAATTTTATGTGAAGGAAGAAACAGGTAAAGCAAGAGGATTTGAAGTAAATTGCTTGTCAAACCTTCTTATAACCCTTTAACTGTCATTCCTAATATCCACTGTACAGTATATGTAAAGATTCTCAATTATTCAGAAAAGGTGTCTTCATAATTTTGTTACAGTGAACCAGAATATGATCTTTTAGATAAAACGATATACAAGGCTACTAGGTGAAACATTGTTTATGCGCACTGCATGCCCATTAACTTGTACAGATCCACTGCCAGGTATGAGCTATGCCAGGAGTACTGTCATGCATGCATCATGAGGTGTGTTGTATTTTTAGAAGTATTTTTCCAACAAACAAATGCTGAATGATTGCTAAGGGTTTTCATATCTTATTTGTTATTTTTAAGGGTGTTACAGCTTTGCAAGTTATTGGAAATGAGATGTTTGAGGACAATATGTGGTGTGAGGTGGTTTAATTGAGTAAGGAAAGGGTAAGAGAGATGTGTGGTAATAAAAAGAGTGTAGTTGAGAGAGCAGAAGAGGGTGTATTGAAATGGTTTGGTCACAGAGAGAATGAGTGAGGAAAGATTGACAAGGAGGATATATGTGCCAAAGGTGGAGGGAACGAGGAGAAGTGTGAAACCAAATTGGAGGTGGAAGGATGGAGTGAAAAAGATTTTGAGCATTTGGGGCCTGAACTTACAGGAGGTTGAAAGGCATGCAAGGAATAGAGTGAATTAGAACGATGTGGTATACCGAGGTCGACTTGCTGTCAGTGGATTGAACCAGGGCTTGTGAAGCGTCTGGGGTAAACCATGGAAAGTTTTGTGGGGCCAGGATATGGAAAGGGAGCTGTGGTATTGGTGCATTACACATGACAAGCTAGAGACTGAGTGTGAATGAACGTGGCCTTTGTTGTCTTTTCCTAGTTCTAGCCTTGCGCGCGCGGGTGCCCATTTCAAGTGTGGTGGCATGGCGAAGGGAATGGATGAAGGCAGCAAGTATGAATATATACAAGTGTATGTATGTAGATGTATGTATACATTGAAGTGTTTAGGTATGTACATGTCCGTGTGTGGGCGTGTATGTATATGCATGTGTATGTGGGTAGGTTGGGCCATACTTTCATCTGTTTCCTTGTGCTACCTCACTGACATGGGAGACAGCGACAAAGTATAATGATAATGATAATAAGAAGATGTATATCTGATACAGGCCTCCATTGCATCTCCACATAGTCTGACCAGCATTTCTGGCTGTATAATTTGCCTTAAAGCAGAGGAGGGTGATTCAAGAATTTTGTTGTATGTGCCCCAGCTACTGCGAACAGAAAATGGAATGTATTTGTATATGTGTTGTATATGTAATAACTGCAGTGAATGGGTCAAACATATCTATGCTGTTAGTATCTTCTACTCTTATGGATAAACTATTCCAAATGATAGAAAGTCTTTTGCCGTGTTTGAGATGCAACATTTACTCATGAGTTTGTATATCTTGCTGCAGGTGGAATCAGATTTATCTATCCTTAGATAGCTGCTTGGGTCAAGCATGTCAGGCTTTCCACTTTTTTAATACTGTAATTGTATCAGATTGCCTCTTAATCTGTGGTATAAGCTAAATAAGTGTACATCCTCTAAACAGCTCTCACAGGATTTGTTTCTTATTCAAGGGATCATCTCTGTCACTTGGTGCTGTACTGTCTATTCTGTTTCCTTTTCAAGTAGAGCAACCGAAACTTAACACAATATCCAAAGTGGGGACACACCAGTGAATTTTTCCTGATCTTCAAGGCCCGTCCCATTGTAGTTACTTATAAATGTATGATATAAAAAAATAGATGCCAATCATGTTCCATGTTGCATTTTTTCATTTACTTCCATTGCAAAATGAAGTCATTAATATTCCAGTGTTAGATTTCTGATATTAAAGTAAAATGTTTTCTTTAGACATTCCTCATTGTTTCACACTTTATGTTTTATATAAACCTGTTTTTCCCCACTGGAGACTAGGGTCAAGACTCTTTTTTCTGCACACTTGCTTCTCCCGATGTAGCATGGTAATGTTAGGAAGAAGTGAATGGTCTCATTTGTACTCATCCACACTCATACTGCCATACAATATACTGTATAATGTATGAAAACCATATCTCACCATCCACAGCCAAGTCCTATGGTCTACACCTTGGTGTACCTTGAATGCCTCACATCCTGGTTCAGCCCCATGACAGCCCCACACCTCATGTATAGCACATCATTCCAGTTCATTATGTCCCATGCGCACCCATCACCCTCATAAATATTCAAGTCCCAGCATCCCAAAGGCTCCTTCACTCCATTTTTCCATCTCCTTTATACTCACCATTTCTGATTTTTAGGTTCTTTTAATCAGTCTTTTCTCACTCATCCTCATACCCTGGTCATCCTTGTCTATCAGACTGCACTTATTAGCTTATATTCCTTCCTTGAGCAACCTTCCTCACACTACATATTGTCCTTAGGTATTCAGTGTCCAACATGCCTGGCTCTTCCTTTCTTTTGCATTCAAGACCCACGACTCATCCATACACCACCATTGGGACAATCATACCTTCAACCATTCTCATCTTTGCCGTAACAGACATTGACATGACCTTACACACATTCATCATTGTACCCAAGATATTTGGCCCCTCTGCCACCCTGTACCTCATTTCATCCCCCATGATTCCATCAGGAGCCATATCCACTCTCAGTTACCTAAAGCACTCTGCTTCCTGCAGGTCCTCTCCATTCAAACCCTTTTGTGTCGCATTCCCACCCACCTACCTAACGCATTCCACTTCCTGCAAGTCCTGTCCAATCAAACCCTATACCTCAACCTTGCTAATCCTTATAATGCCTTTCATCATTTACTCTCAATTTCCTCCTCCTAAACTCTTGCCCAAACTCAGTGACCAACTTCAGTTTATCACTGAAATCTGTCCCAGTGCTATGTCAAGCAAACAACAATACACATTTGTCAGCCATATGAAACTGGATTTATGCTAATTAAACACATGTCTGCAACGGATCTCTTTGTGCCAAGGTGAGTCAAAGATTGGGCTACACATCTTAGACCAATAGGACAGACAGAATTTAGTCAAGACTTATGCCTCTAAATATTTCCTTTCCCTATCAGATTTTTTAGAATAAAATGAAACCATTTTTATCATGAAGTTGTGGAACATATCATGTAATTTCATTATGTTTTCATCTGAACATGGGTACTACATACAGTATATTGATTATAAGGGAGGATTTGAATAAGATTGAAAGGTTCAGGTGAACTCTCAGCGAGAGCTAACCTTCTGTATGTCATGAATATGCAAATAGGATGTAGAGAATTCCCTATGGTTTTCATCTTTATGATGCACTGTTGCATCTCTTTCTTTATCATGTCATATTTTATTCCTCTCCATATTTACAATGGAGCACACAGTTTTTCAATTTGTGCCTTATCAAACATCATCTCTGTGAATGTAGAGTGCTATATACCAGTGGTGCATTTACTTATTTTAGCAATTTCCAGCAATTTAGTCACAAAAATCACTTCAGGGAATGATTTGTAAATAGGTGATTTTTTTTAAGGTATTCTAATTGCTAGTAAAGTACACTCTGTTTACAAGCATTTTGACAAATTTTATTGAATTCACATTCAGGTTACTCTTGCAATACTCTGTAACATTCTTGGCCCCATGTCACTAACTTGTTTTTGTTGGTGACATGAAATTTAGAAATTGCTGGGCACTAGTACTTTTTCAGAAATTTATAAGAATATTGAGAATAGAAGCTTTCCATGAAAAATTGTTGCAGGCAAATGTGTTGAGGAGCTAGTTAAGAATAGAGCATGAGGTAGAGTGGCTGGGCAGAGGGCCTGGATCATCCCAGCCACCACCTTTAACATTGAAATTATTCAGTCCTCACACCAGCACCAAGTCACCTGGCTGAATAATTGAGTTGTCCCAATGGATCTCTGCATTTTTTTAATTCACTAGCCCATGTTTGTGTGAGATGTATGTATTTTTTTGAGTTAGTCAGTTATTCAAAATTTCAACTTCTTTCTTGTAATTGGTAGAGCTTTTATCTTTCATTTTAAGTTTTTCTTAAGAATCCTTTAAGTGATATCAAAGTAATGTTAAGATTGATATCTAGAATTTACATTATATAAAATGTGTGGATATTTTTTTCATCTTTCCCAATTAGGATCTTGTGCAGTCAATTTATGTAGCAGTTGCTATGATGCTTTCAGTCACATACCTTGCATGTGTGGGAAAGTGTGTACCTGCCAAACATAATTTACTTTGTAATTATGCATAAATTGCAGCATTTAAATGCTGGAGAGAGCCCACATCCCCTCCCCATGCCATCTTGCAAAATTTAACTTATTGTTGAAAATCATTGAGAAGGCATTATAAAATTTAGAACTCTAAACTAACATTTATTTAAATTATTTGTTGTCACTTTATGCTCCAAGTTGATGGTAATCTTGATGTGCTGGACCACAGATTTTACAGATATAGAAATGTTCCCTATTCTACGAGTGTTTTGTGTTTAGAAAACTGGCATCACTTAACTTTGCATACCTACAGTAGTGCCTTATTTACCTAATGTAGTGTTCATGTGTAATTTTTCAATTTATGCTTGAAAATAGGTTATTAGGTACAGTAGGGTTGAGGGTCAAGTCAATTGGGAGGTGAGTTTGAATGGTGAAAAACTGGAGGAAGTGAAGTG
Organism: Panulirus ornatus; assembly: GCF_036320965.1. Lineage (NCBI taxonomy): Eukaryota > Metazoa > Arthropoda > Malacostraca > Decapoda > Palinuridae > Panulirus > Panulirus ornatus. The sequence continues at coordinate 23,899,877 of NC_092246.1, read as the reverse complement.
TTTTAGATATCTGGGAGTGGATCTGTCAGCGGATGGAACCATGGAAGCGGAAGTGGATCATAGGGTGGGGGAGGGGGCGAAAATTTTGGGAGCCTTGAAAAATGTGTGGAAGTCGAGAACATTATCCCGGAAAGCAAAAATGGGTATGTTTGAAGGAATAGTAGTTCCAACAATGTTGTATGGTTGCGAGGCGTGGGCTATGGATAGAGTTGTGCGCAGGAGGATGGATGTGCTGGAAATGAGATGTTTGAGGATAATGTGTGGTGTGAGGTGGTTTGATCGAGTAAGTAACGTAAGGGTAAGAGAGATGTGTGGAAATAAAAAGAGCGTGGTTGAGAGAGCAGAAGAGGGTGTTTTAAAATGGTTTGGGCACATGGAGAGAATGAGTGAGGAAAGATTGACCAAGAGGATATATGTGTCGGAGGTGGAGGGAACGAGGAGAAGAGGGAGACCAAATTGGAGGTGGAAAGATGGAGTGAAAAAGATTTTGTGTGATCGGGGCCTGAACATGCAGGAGGGTGAAAGGAGGGCAAGGAATAGAGTGAATTGGAGCGATGTGGTATACAGGGGTTGACGTGCTGTCAGTGGATTGAATCAAGGCATGTGAAGCGTCCGGGGTAAACCATGGAAAGCTGTGTAGGTATGTATATTTGTGTGTGTGGACGTGTGTATGTACATGTGTATGGGGGGGGTTGGGCCATTTCTTTCGTCTGTTTCCTTGCGCTACCTCGCAAACGCGGGAGACAGCGACAAAGTATAAAAAAAAAAAAAAAAAAAAATATATATATATATATATATATATATATATATATATATATATATATATATATATATATATATATATATATATATTTGTTTATGGATGGGGTTGTTAGGGAGGTGAATGCAAGAGTTTTGGGAAGAGGGGCAAGTATGAAGTCTGTTGGGGGTGAGAGAGCTTGGGAAGTGAGTCAGTTGTTGTTCGCTGATGATACAGTGCTGGTGGCTGATTCATGTGAGAAACTGCAGAAGCTGGTGACTGAGTTTGGTAAAGTGTGTGAAAGAAGAAAGTTGAGAGTAAATGTGAATAAGAGCAAGGTTATTAGGTACAGTAGGGTTGAGGGTCAAGTCAATTTGGAGGTAAGTTTGAATGGAGAAAAACTGGAGGAAGTAAAGTGTTTTAGATATCTGGGAGTGGATCTGGCAGCGGATGGAACCATGGAAGCGGAAGTGGATCATAGGGTGGGGGAGGGGGCGAAAATTCTGGGGGCCTTGAAGAATGTGTGGAAGTCGAGAACATTATCTCGGAAAGCAAAAATGGGTATGTTTGAAGGAATAGTGGTTCCAACAATGTTGTATGGTTGCGAGGCGTGGGCTATGGATAGAGTAGTGCGCAGGAGGATGGATGTGCTGGAAATGAGATGTTTGAGGACAATGTGTGGTGTGAGGTGGTTTGATCGAGTAAGTAACGTAAGGGTAAGAGAGATGTGTGGAAATAAAAAGAGCGTGGTTGAGAGAGCAGAAGAGGGTGTTTTGAAGTGGTTTGGGCACATGGAGAGAATGAGTGAGGAAAGATTGACCAAGAGGATATATGTGTCGGAGGTGGAGGGAACGAGGAGAAGAGGGAGACCAAATTGGAGGTGGAAAGATGGAGTGAAAAAGATTTTGTGTGATCGGGGCCTGAACATGCAGGAGGGTGAAAGGAGGGCAAGGAATAGAATGAATTGGAGCGATGTGGTATACCGGGGTTGACGTGCTGTCAGTGGATTGAATCAAGGCATGTGAAGCGTCTGGGGTAAACCATGGAAAGCTGTGTAGGTATGTATATTTGCGTGTGTGGACGTATGTATATACATGTGTATGGGGGGTTGGGCCATTTCTTTCGTCTGTTTCCTTGCGCTACCTCGCAAACGCGGGAGACAGCGACAAAGTATAATAAAAAAAAATAAAAAAATATATATTTAGAAAAGCAAATGGATTTGTTTGTAGCATTTATGGATCTGGAGAAGGCATATGATAGAGTTGATAGAGATGCTCTGTGGAAGGTATTAAGAATATATGTTGTGGGAGGAAAGTTGTTAGAAGCAGTGAAAAGTTTTTATCGAGGATGTAAGGCATGTGCACGTGTAGGAAGAGAGGAAAGTGATTGGTTCTCAGTGAATGTAGGTTTGCGGCAGGGTTGTGTGATGTCTCCATGGTTGTATAATTTGTTTATGGATGGGGTTGTTAGGGAGGTGAATGCAAGAGTTTTGGAAAGAGGGGCAAGTATGCAGTCTGTTGGGGATGAGAGAGCTTGGGAAGTGAGTCAGTTGTTGTTCGCTGACGATACAGCACTGGTGGCTGATTCATGTGAGAAACTGCAGAAGCTGGTGACTGAGTTTGATAAAGTGTGTGAAAGAAGAAAGTTAAGAGTAAATGTGAATAAGAGCAAGGTTATTAGGTACAGTAGGGTTGAGGGTCAAGTCAGTTGGGAGGTAAGTTTGAAAGGAGAAAAACTGGAGGAAGTAAAGTGTTTTAGATATCTGGGAGTGGATCTAGCAGCAGATGGAACCATGGAAGCGGAAGTAAATCCTAGGGTGGGGCAGGGGGCGAAAATCCTGGGAGCCTTGAGGAATGTGTGTAAGTCGAGAACATTATCTCAGAAAGCAAAAATGGGTATGTTTGAAGGAATAGTGGTTCCAACAATGTTGTATGGTTGCGAGGCGTGGGCTATGGATAGAGTTGTGCGCAGGAGGGTGGATGTGCTGGAAATGAGATGTTTGAGGACAATGTGTCGTGTGAGGTGGTTTGATCGAGTAAGTAATGTAAGGGTAAGAGAGATGTGTGGAAATAAGAAGAGCGTGGTTGAGAGAGCAGAAGAGGGTGTTTTGAAATGGTTTGGGCACATGGAGAGAATGAGTGAGGAAAGATTGACCAAGAGGATATATGTGTCAGAGGTGGAGGGAACAAGGAGAAGTGGGAGACGAAATTGGAGGTGGAAAGATGGAGTGAAAAAGATTTTGTGTGATCAGGGCCTGAAGTTGCAAGAGGGTGAAAGGCAAGCAAGGAATAGAGTGAATTGGATGGATGTGGTATACCAGGGTCGACGTGCTGTCATTGGATTGAATCAGGGCATGTGAATCGTCTGGGGTAAACCATGGAAAGTTGTGTGGGGCCTTGATGTGGAAAGGGAGCTGTGGTTTCGGGCATTATTGCATGACAGCTAGAGACTGAGTGTGAACGAATGGGGCCTTTGTTGTCCTTTCCTAGCGCTACCTTGCACACATGAGGGGGGGGTGTTATTCCATGTGTGGCGAGGTGGCGATGGGAATGAATAAAGGCAGACAGTGTGAATCGTGTGCATGTGTATATATGTCTGTGTGTGTATATA